>NW_012149230.1:2183158-2184692 GCF_000956105.1 Propithecus coquereli | reverse complement strand
AGACGCAGTCTAAAACTGGATTTTGGAGAGTAGAAATATCTAAAGGACATTTAAGTCTATTTCCTGCAACATGTACAATGTAATCCTCCTGCTGTAAATATAATACCTAGAACCACAGATTTGTGCTCCCAGTGTGAAAGAGCAGAGTTGATGCATGGAAGCATCTACTCAGCCAGGGACTACGTTTCCAGCCTTCTTGCTCCTGGGTGGGCCCATATGTCAAGTTCTTGCCAATACACTGTGGGTGATGTGAAATATGACCCGGGATGAAGAGGTCAGGTGTTGGATGCTCTGTCCTTTAGGTCAGAGGCTGAGAAACATTTTTGCAAAGGGTAGAGAAATATTTGCAGGCTTTGTAGGCCCTACAGTCTCAATTGCTGTTAACTACTCACCTCTGCCACTTTAGCAAAAATACAGCCACAGAAAATATATAAACAAATGAGCAGGGCTGTGTTACAATAAAACTTTACTTAGACACATTTGAATTTTATTGAATTTGAACTTCATTGAATTTTCACACATTGCAAACTATTATTCTTCTTTTTATTTTCTTTTTCCACTGAAAAGTGTGAAAACCATCATTAGTCCAGAAACCATATGAAACCTGGCAGTGGGTTGGATCTGGCTCAAGAGCCTTAGTTTGCTGTCCTGCCGTGGGTGCCGTCCCTCCTCACACTCCATCACGGTACCTACGTGCGGAAGAGGCACTCTGTGGTTCCAGGGCACAGTGCACTGGCAAGGTGGATGGAGAGTCACCCCGGTGACCTGCTAGAAACAACTGCCCAGAAGGACAATCTTCGAGCAAGCAAGAAATAAACCTTTATTTTGTTAAGCCACTGAGATTTGGATGTTGTTAAAGGAGCTCGTGTTGCTTATCCTGATGACCTCCCCCTGCCATCTCTTGCCTCAGTGACAGATTCAGTAAATTCCGCATCGTTCACTAGGCTTTGGCAGCCTTAAAGAGGCCAAGAAGGGGATAGTAGATACCTAGGCCAGGTAATAATTTGTGGTAGTTACTTCCTATGTCAAAGTACTCTGATATGACAGAGAGTCTTTGGGAGTAAGAGGACTGTACTAGATCTTGCCTGGACCGTGTCCAAAGGCTTTTTCTTCGACTTCAAAATAATCTCCAAGGAACCTACACTAACACCTCATCTGTCCACACAATTCCCCCATCTCCTTGGCCACCTGCTGCATTTCTTGCAGTAGCTGTTCAGAACTCATTCCATTTTTTTCTCAAACTCCCAATCCCATCCCTCCCTCGCCCTCCATAAACTAGCAGACGGTATCATTTTCTGTGACTCTGGGCTTGTCTTCCCTAATTACTTCCTCTCTTCATCTGTCACCAGTTTCCTCATTTCCTTGAAATGCTTTTGCAACAGCATCGATTCTTTTCTCCTTGCTTCTTCTGTCCCCTTCCAAAACAGGAGGCCCCCTTTTGCCTGGACAAGTGGATTTCATTCTCTCTCCTTCTCGGCCCTACCTCCATAGCACCTTTAACCCCACCTCTGATTCTAATTGAGTCTTTCCTTCC
>NW_012149230.1:2179819-2183108 GCF_000956105.1 Propithecus coquereli | reverse complement strand
AGTCTCTAACTTTTGGCTGTTTTTGCTCATTTTCAAGGCATATTCCAGTGCTCGTGGAGGAGTACATGGTTATTAGTATGGCCTGGAAGATGCTGGTCAGCCGGGCACAGGCTAGAGCTGTGCTGCCTAGAACAGTAACCACTTCCTCCAGGTGGTTACTGAGAACCTGAAATGTGGCTGGTCCAATGTGAGATGTGCTGTTAGCATAAAACATGCTCTGGATTTTGAAGACTTAACATGAAAAAAAGAATGTAAAATATCTCAATAATTTTTGTATTGATTACATGCTGAAATGATAATATGTTAGATATATTGGGCTAAATAAAATATCTTATTAAAATTACTTTCATCTGCCTCATTTTACCTTCTTTAAGTGGCCACTAGAAAATTTTAGATTACATTTCTATTGAACAGTGCTAGGCTACTGCCCTATTAAATCCTCTATGTCTCATTATATTCTGTCCTGTTACAGCTATATGTCCGGTTAAGTGCATCTTTAGCATTTTCAAAGCACTTTAATGTACATTTCTGTACTTTTCTGGGAAGGTAGGTGAGAGTAAATTATTTTACCCATTACAAAGATAGTGAAATTGCGAACTGAGGTGGTTTGCCTAAAGACTTTGTCCATGTGACGAATGCCTACGTGGAAAAAAAATGAAATAGAACAGAGGCCTCAAAATGAAAAGTAGCAGACTTCTCCCACAGTCCCCGTCCCCCTCCTCAGAGGCAAACACACATGCACACACACACATATATATAGACACATACACACACACACACACACACACATTTTAGTGGTAAAAAAATTTCCATTTCTTTTTCTCATATTAAGTCTTCAAAATTTCCATATTAAGTCTTCAAAATCCAGAGCATGCTTTATGCTATTGGCCCACCTAAGCCTTACCCACATAACGCCTAACCACTCTGAACTTTTTTCAAGGTCTTTATGGTACAGCACCTGCCTTTACCGGAACAATTCATATTCCATAAAAGTGGTAGCAACCCTCAGGGTGACTCAATTATCTGAGCACAATTTCTCTAGCTTATAACAGGAACTTAGGATTGTCTCAAAAAAATGGTAGAATAATTTTTGATAAAGTAAAAAGTGTTCTACTTTAGTCATCTTTTTCCATAGGGGGATCTTTTGAAGGCTCAATAGCTACCCTGGTTTGCAGCACAGAGTAATCAAAGCATGACCATCCTTTATAGAATCAGTATTTTCCAACTTTTTCAACCAGCGATTCTTTTCAGAAGAGGATCTGGCCTTCCCAAAGTCCAATGTATCAAAGGTAAGAAGAACCAAAGATCACATAGAGCCTACAATATTAACTACAAGAAAGATTAACTTGGAAGTTGACAAGCTTTTTCTATAAAAGACTAGATAGTAAGCATTTTAGGTTTTGTGGGCCAAAAAGTCCCTGTTGCAACTACTCAGCTCTGCTATTGTTGCATAAAAGCAGCTATAGATAATACATAAATGAATGGGCATGCCCGTGTTCCAATAAAACTTTATTTACAAAACCAGGCAGAGGTCTAGTTTTGCCCAGTGGCTATAGTTTGCCAGCTTGGATTAAAGTTTCCAGAGGAATCACATCCAAACCACAAGGAGCCTATACTTGCAAAAGAAAAGGAAATCCAAATTACCTCTGAGTGGCATTCTCTATAAAGGCGAGTGGTACCGGACCACCAGGGGAGAAGGAATGCAGGCCCAACCATAAGACTGAGAGAAGACACCTAGGTTTTATGGAGCGACGCTGTCAGTGTGATGGCGGCACTGGCGAGGGTGTTGTGGGAGGGTTGGCTAGAGACGGTTGGTGGAAAGAGAGAAGAAGATGTAGCCAGAGGAGGCTGTCAGGTCTGGCGTGACTTTTTTCCCTCCACAAGGGACAAGGCCTGTATATCTTTAACAGAAACGACTAAGCCCATAGGGAAGCCAGAGAACAAGGCATCCTAAAGAGGTAGAAAGGTTTGCCTGGACAAGAAGGAACACCATTTCTTATTTTAAGAAAGGAATGAGAGTTGTGTGGTCCCCAACCCCTTAATTACAATTCGTTTCTGGTTTTCATGCTTTTATGATACACAGATCTGTGCCCTTCCCCGCTAAACCTCCTCCAGCCGTGCATCATCATTGTTTACCCAGGTATTAGCCTTTCGTTCTTGAAGGAAAGAAACAATGTCAATCATCTTCCCATCTTTCTATCTGGTGTCCTCCAAGGAGGAGGTGCTCAATATTTTCACTAGAATTCCCGGCCACAGACAAGGAGGCACGCATGTCCTAGAATGGACGACAATTTCAGGCCTGTCGGGCTGCCTTATTCTCAAGCCTTAGCTTAGCTTGAATTAAAAACTATCTCAATTTAAGAGGTCACTTGGCAAGATGCTGGCCTCCCAAGAGAGGAGATGAGCGTGAAATATGACAGACAGCAGTTATCCTTTCCGAGCGTCTATAATCAAGGGATAAATGGAGGTGACTGATTTCTCTGAATACAGCTGGGTTTGCGTTCAAGATAAATGGCCAGGCAAGGTGAGGTTTGATGATGAATGAATTGGGATTAGCATTGCAAGCATGATGGAGAAAGGCTTTCTATTCCTGACACTTAAAATCATTACTCTTGGTTAACATCTGCCACAATTAATCACTGCACTCCTGTGTTTGCTCAGAGAGCATTGTTTGGATCCTAATTTGAGCACTGATTTTCGTCTGCCTTATATGATCCATAAATGTATAAAAATCTGTCTTTCTACCAGATCGTGATGCCTTTGTGAGCAGGGATTGTTTTAACTAATTTTTACATCACTGTGGAAACTCAAGAATTTCTACGTAGCAGTGGATTGAGAAGTGGCAATCTCTGGCTAGACGGTGTAAGAAAAGGGTCTGGCCTAGTCTGCATTACAGACTCATTTTCACTTAGGTTTTATACTGTCTCAGGTAGTTTCAGGTGGTAGATGATGGATGAGCGGTAAATCTCCCGTCAGCCATCCCTTGGCACCAACAGACTCCCTAAAGTGCCTTGTACACAATGGGTTTAATTGAATATGTTGACATTTTACTTGAATTTCTTTACAGTGTTAAGGGAGATGGAAGAAATGTTCATCCAACCCAACTTTCTCTTGTAAAGAGTTGCTGTGCTTAGAAAACATATTCAGATGAGCTCTGACGGCCTTCTCCTTCTAAGGATGGTGGATTCTATTTATGAGGGCCTGACTTTGGTGTTGCTGAGTGTGGGTATACAGTTTAGGGCTGGGTGTCCAGGCCTGGCCGAGTTATCCAGATAAATGCTAGAGGTGA
>NW_012149230.1:2173809-2176574 GCF_000956105.1 Propithecus coquereli | reverse complement strand
TGTTTTCCTATTTCACAGAGGAATTGAAGGACACTCAAAAGAGATGCACTTCATCTCTATGGCCATATCACGCTGAATGCACCCAATCTCTTCAGAAGCTAGGCAGGGTTAGGCCTGGTTAGGGCTTGGATGGGAGACCTACTTCAGCTCACACACCTGTGGTTTATACCTACTTCTAGAACACACTCCCTTTTTAGGTAGGGTTTTTTAAAAACTGCACTATTTCTATATTCAACTAAAAACTGTTTGGCCCTAAGCAGCTCAAGAATAGTATTTTTGACACTGAAATATCAGCTTCCTAAGACCAAGGATTCTTCCAGATATGACTTGGAGCTTTGCCCATGTCTTTCACCCACCAAAGCATAGATAAACTCCAGCCACCAGTTTGCAAAAGATCTCCTCGCTCCTTTCTGCTGCCTAGTCAAAAGCTTTTTGACTCAATTCCAAAGAATCCTTTCACCTCTGTTTTATTAAGATCATTTTGTCATATTACAACCTTTCAAGAAGACATGGACTGCAACAGGGAAATAAATAGAGCTAATCTATTTTATACCATCAAAGTCCTTAAATGACGAAGATATGAAAAACCAATTTCTCTTTTTCTTCCTGTTCATCATTGTGAGGAAGGATTATTGAGACTAATCGAAGTCCGTTTCATTTTTCTGCTATTGATGTGGGTTTTAGCTGAAGTGGAATGAAACATATCACATATGAAGGCAGATTACTTTTACAAATTAAACCAATGTATCTTATTGAGTTCTATTTCCAGAAATGTGACCTTATTACACCTCATAATTAAAAATGAGTGCCATAAAGATGTGCTAACCTACACGCCTTCTAATAACGCCTGCTGGATTTGAATTAAGTTTGGTCTTGACCACTAAAATATCACAAGGTACCCTATGGGGAAATGTGATGAAAATCTCCCCGTTGTCTCAGTCGTTCCTGCCCAGTCCAGAAGAGATGTCGGCCTCCTCTGTGGGTTCTTAGTAAATAAAAGGCTCTTGGTTATCCTTACTGGTGTTACTGAAAGAGGAAAATAGGATTCTTGACATGGCTGCCATCAAGGCGAGAAAAAAGAAACGGCAGGAAGAAGGGGAGAAGGAGAGAGAGGCGGCCACCTTGAAACCCCAGCTGATTTTCAAGGGGAGCACTGGGTGGGACAGCAGAGACAAGGAGGACGAGGACGGAAGTGGGCTGAGGCAGGGAGAGGCTGGGCTGGCAAAAGGAGTCGGGCAGAAGAGTGAGAGGGTCACGCGTGGTCTGGGCCAGGGGGAGACGTGCTGTGAAGTTCTAAGGAAGGAAATCAGAAGGACATCAGGAAAGAGGCTGAGGCCGAGCAGGGCACAGCTGGGTGGACAAACAAAAGGACACATAAAAAGAATAAGGTTGTCCAAATTCCCCAACTAAGCAGGACAGTGCTAAACTCCTAACTCCGTCGTTTCTCTTGGAATGGCTCCTCTCTCAGCTGAAACCCCAGGAATTATGATAAAAATTTTGAAAAGCTGGTGCAGTCGGGACAGCAGACCTAAGGCTAAAGACAGGGAGGGACTCAGACAGTGGAACTTAAAACAAAAGTGCTGTGATTCCAAATTGTGTCTCCCAGTTGAGTCCCACTGGTGAAATCTCCGGAACATTTCATCTCTAGTCCATATTCGTGCTCCATTTGTGGTCTCTCCTGGTAGCAGGAGAGACCTCATCCTCTTTGTCTAGCTAGACTTGATCTCTTCGCAAGTAAATTTCAAACATTCTCTCAAGTCTCAAAAACAAACCTGCATGGAGAAGCCCACACTTCCAGCACCTCTCTGTTTTGCTCTGCCGTACAGAATGCATCGGTCCTATTGGTAAACATCAAGTGGCCAAAAACGACCTGTGATCTTGGAGATGGAGGAGATTTCAAATATCACTTTGTTCAGACTCAAACCTTCCTCAAGTTGTGCTGCCCTTCCTAGTGGACAACTTAAAGAAGTAGCATACATCAGTGGCCAAGTTTCAGATTACCTGTATTCTTATCCCATGTACCAGCTGTGTCAGCTCAAGCAAGTTTTTAAAACTATCCCTCACCTGTAAAATATGAATATTAACAGTACCTACCTTCAAAAAGGCATTGTGAGAATTAGATGAAATAATCCATGTAAAAGAGACCAAGCTCTTGGTCTAACAAATAGTGAATATTCAATGATTAGTAGATATTACCACTACTGCTAATGCTTCTTATTACCACTGCTGCTACTTCTATTATTATGAGACTGTGTACCCAGCACCTTTTTCCTGGGTCTGGTCCCTTTCTCCACCATTTATCTGGTTGCGGTTGGAGTAACCATATTTATACGAGGGTACTTGCTTTCTCCATCCACTTTCATCCTCTATGATAGTTTATGTTCCAAGACTTGTGTACTAACCTAAGTTTGATCAACAAGTCCCATCTATGTAAATTTGAATTGGGGAACATGTGCCAGAGATACAGGGCTCAGTTCAGACTTCTTCTGGTGGCTGAACCCATAGCACGTAACAGATGAGTGATATTATTGGCTCCTTTCTGTCATGTTGGAAACAGAGAAATGTGGTCCTTGGCAGCAGTTCTCAATCTTTAAAGGCATTTGGACAACCCCTATGACGACCACTGGGGGCGCTTTTTAAAACACAAGCTGCTGACTCCCGCCCCCTGTCTCTGACTCAGTAAGTCCGGTGTGGGGCCTGCAGATCTGCATTTGTAACAAGTTCCCAAGTGTTGTTGATGCTGTTGGTCCAGGCACCACACTTTG
>NW_012149230.1:2169487-2173575 GCF_000956105.1 Propithecus coquereli | reverse complement strand
AAAAGAAAAGAAAAGAAAAGAAAAGAAAAGAAAAGAAAAGAAAAGAAAAGAAAAGAAAAAGAAAGAAAGAAAAAGCATATTCTGGCTTCCCCAGAGAAATTCAATCCCTTCTTGAGGCTTCGCTGCTTCTATCTCTTGGTCTCATGAACAACCTGAGGATCATTCCAATCAAGTCCCTTTCTTGCCTGAGCTAACTTGGTGTTTTTACAATCCAAAACACCACTGAAGAGTTTTTGGTGGGCAATGCAGTCCATTAATTGAAAAGCCATTTCTCGTATTTCATGTCAAACTTCCAGAAAGTATCTATATGCATACCCTGTATAGATAAGAAAGGGTCTAACTTGCAGAATAAGATGAAAGCTTCCAAATGAAGGTCAGAGGCGTCAGAGCTGAGCACAGCTCAGTAACAGCCGAGGGAGGAGATGAGGCCTCAGCCCGAGAATCTAGAAGGAGCCCACGTGGTTTCACACGCAACCAGGGAGGAGGAGCAGTGTGGTAACCCATCAGGAGGAGGCCTCCTGAGGCCCCTGCCTCTGTGGCAGCCAGACAGACTCAGCCCGGAGCCAGCTTTGCCACAGCCAACGGCGTGACCTTGGGTCAGTAACTCAGCATTTCCGAGCCTCAGTTACCTCATTTGTCAAATGAACTAATAACAGCGCCCACTTCCCAGGTTTGTGATCCCACTGACAGATAAGCTATGGAAAGCACCCTGGACCATTTCCAGGAGGTGCAGAAGCTAATAACAACGATCATAATTTTTTTAAATAAAATGATTGTTTAAGTAAAATTACCTAATTTTACTTAAAATTCTGAAGCTGGCACCAGACTCTCATGTTTTGTCACTTTATTTCTTTCCACTCAGTGACTTCAACTCCTGGCCAGAGCACAGGGTAACCAAAACCAGAGCTTTCCCTGCCTGAGCACAGCCGCGCTGCCTCTGGGGAGAGAACACCAGCTGAGACCTACCACATGCAGTGCTCAGGTAATTAAGTTGACTTTTAAAGAAAAAACTCGCCAGGACTTTGACACCCACATGTGTGCTCTGCCCTTTTAAGCAGGAGCCACATGAGGCTGCGCAGAACCCCTGGAGTCCTCTGGGGATAGAAGTCTCTGGAATTTCCTCTGAGCCCCAGTGCCCACAGCACGCCTTCCCTCTACAACACTGCTGTTGGCGGCAGGTCTTCGCTTGCTCCAATGGGTTTGATTTTTGGAAAATAGCTAAGAGCTATTCAAGGCCCAGCCTGGAAAAGAGAAGGGTGATCAAGTGGTTTAACAGCAGTTTGGGTTATAAACAACTGTGACTTGGAGATGGGTTTTTCTCAGCACGGACCATACACTGGTTATGAGAGAATCAGAAAGCAGGCATACATGCTTTCCCAAACGCCCTTCTTCCCGCGTGAACGAGGCCTGAACTCATGAATACTGAAGGCCCACCGGGCCCTAGGTCCTTTCCACATATAATCTTGTCAGAACCTCGTGACAGTCCTATAATCAAAATCTGCCAGAGAGGAAACAGATCCCAAAGCAATGACTTCCTCAGTCTCGCAGAGGCCGTACCTGGCAGAGGCACGGTCAGACTTTAAGCCACTTGACTCCGGAACACTCACACACCAGGACATACCCCATAAGCTCTGCTCTCAGCCGGAGCTTGGGACCCGGTTCCTGTCCCCCGGCCCCTTTCCTTGCTTCATTGTCCTCCACCATCTCTTCTCTGGTGGCCTCCTGCCTGGCACCTTTCCGCTCTCTGAAACACCGAGTCAGTGTAACTTTGCCTAAGAAAGTAAAACCTTCAAAATAGCCCTAATGAAAAGTGAGTACTCACAATGTCACAATGGCAAGATAGCCCCACTTTTCTCGGAAGTCACCCAAAAGCAACAAACAATAAAAAACACAAGATAGATAGACACAGACTCTGTCTTTGATGTACTGAGAGACATCAGTAACCCAAAGTGACAATACAGCGGATTCTCATCATGCATAGTAGCTATGTTCTATAAAATCACTGCAGACAATGAAAAAGCAGATACCAACCCACCGTTCCCAGAGGGAATGCAGAGCTGGCTTCCTACAGACCTCTGGCCACGATGTTTTCATCGACCAGTTGGCGCTTAATCTTGTATGTGTGTCGCTCTGTAAAGACTCCTTACTTAATGCACAGTCGATCCTTGAACAGTGTGGATTTGAACTGCGTGAGTCCACTTTCATGTGGATTTTCTCCCACCTCTGCCACCCCTGAGACAACAAGTCCTCTTCCTCCTCCTATGATTTTCTTCATAACAGTTTCTTTTCTCTAGCTTAGTTTATTGTAAGAATACAGTATGTAATGCATGTAACATACAGAATCTGTGTTAATCAACTGTTTATGCTCTCAGTAAGGCTTGCAGTCAACAGTAGCCTATTAGTTAAGTTTTTGAGGAGTAAAAAGCTACACATGGATTTGGACTGTGTGGGTTATCAGCACCTCTGAGTTGCTCAAGTGTCAACTGTGTATTGCTGATTCCTTAACACTGAACTCGTGGCCAGCAGCACTGTAACTCATGCCTGAATGAAGCTTATCGAAACACACGTTTTCTCTGCAAGGCACATCACACCCTTCTTGTGCTTACAAACACTAGACAACACTTCAACACTATGACTGGGGGTGTTTTAAATAGTAAAAGCACCAACCAAAAGCTCAAAAATGTGAAAAATGTGACATTAAATAGACCATGCTATTCACAGCACGAGAGCTGAAACCAGAAAGCAAAAAACAGAGACACAGGGCTCAGGAAACACAGGTCAGACGAGAGAAGGAAATACAACAGATGTTGGAAACTAGTAAGAAAAAACGAAAAAACGAAAAAACAAAAAAACACAAAAAAACACAAAGCCATAAAGGTTACATTAGAAGTAACCTTTACTTAAAATTACTTAAAATGTAGGTTACGTTAGAAGTAACCTACACAGAGAATAAACACTGTTGTAAACATATTAAGAGATAAAGAGAACAGAAATGAGGAAAGCAAAGAAAATGAAATGGAATAATCAAAATTCGAAAGGATGGAAGAGAAACCAATAGAGAAGAAAGACACAAATGATGAAATACAGAAACAATTGGTGTCTCCAAAGCACAGAACTGCCGTAGGATACGCAGCAGCTAATTAGAGATAAATGGGGAAAACAGGACAAAATGCTGATGGGATTGTAGGACTCGGATGACAACAAAAGTGGTTGATAGTTAAAAGTAGAATGAAAATATAAAAATCCTGAAAATATAAAGATGAAATCCCTAACAAAAATTTGAAAGGAAGGACAGAAAGAAGTTGGGAGAGAATATTGCCACTGTGGAGAAAAATTACCATTTAAAGATAATATCTCAAGTAATTGAGCTATAAGTATGCTCAACAATTATACATTAAACAATGGAAAAATAATAAAATCAACTAAAATTGGGTGGTAGAAGTTAAGAGAAAAACTTAGAGAAGGTGTCATATACCAATTTTGTTGTTTTTTTGTAGACATTTAAATGTCTACATAGATATTTAAATGTCATATACAAATAGTTGTATGCAATATGTTTCTTTATGTTTAAAAAGGTAACTCTTTTTTTATTTATTCAGGAAATTATGGGGGTACAAAACTCTTGAGCTAAAATACAGATTTTCCAAATTAGCAGAAAAACATACATACACACCAAATGCAAAAAAATTAAAATAACACAAATAAACCATAGAGATAGTTTTTAAAATCACAAAGTCAAGAAAAACACAAAGCTTAATGGAAAATAGATTACAGAACTAAAAACAAACTTATTTATCATGATATAAATGGGCTATATTTACTCTTTAAAACAAAAAAACAAAAAAAGACTTGGATCACAAAGTGAAATCAAAATTTTACTACACGGAGAGACAAGTCTAAAACAAAATGACCCAGACAGGTGGAAAATATAGAGATGGGTAAATAAAATCCAAAGAAAGAACTGATCATGATTGTAACAGACAAAATTATGCAGGCAAAAGATTCCAGTGAATCAAAGAAGAACATTTTAAAATCACATAGGTTTAATTCATAATGAAGATCTAATAATTATTGATAACTGTGTACCA
>NW_012149230.1:2167740-2169437 GCF_000956105.1 Propithecus coquereli | reverse complement strand
TTGAGCCGATGCTTGGTACGCAGCCTTCTTTTCTCGTGCATGCTGTTGCCTTGTGCAGTCAATTATCAGTCTTCCTCACACCACCGTCACAGCTCTTGAGGTCACAGATGACTTCTCAGCTGGCAAATCAGCGGTCTTCCTGAAGTGTTTATCCATCAGAACTTCTGCAGTCCTTCACCCCTTGGAATACCATGTGTCTCGGGTCTAAGGTGGTCCGGCTTATTAGGTATGACCCTGGGCCTGAATGAAATTATTCATTGGCCATAGGCTCTGTGTATTACAGGCTCAGTAGAGAAACGCTAGATTAGACATGAACTTGAGTGCTAATTCAGGCAAGAGAGAAGCCTGTGCAAATTTTAAGAATTGTCATCCACGATGCACATGCGTGCTCTTGTGAATTAAAGTGATGGAGACATTGTCACCTCTGATGAAGCCCACTGCTTCAGGAAGTAGAGAAAAAAAATGAGTGAGAGGAGGAGAAATGCCAAAGATATAAGGAAAAGAACAAAGTAGCTTATCAATATACCTCTATGATGGCACTTACATATTGTTAGATTGAATCAAATGAAATAACCAATATTCAACACTTTTGGCCTACAAAAATAACAATGTCATATGGTTTGATCTGTTATGGGAAGCATCTGTTTCTTCTAACAGCCTGCACTTAAAGATCTTAAACTTATTCATATTTTATCTCTAGGGCTTGGCATATAGCAGGTTCAATGTGTGTTGAACCGAATCAGAATTTAGTTGAAGGCAATGACTGCACATCAGGAAATCTGAGTTCAAGCCAGCTCTGCCACAGTGATGCCTGCCAATTTACATAAGTCACCTTTGATCTGAGTCAGTGTTCCTCATCTGCAAAATGGGATGGTTCCTGCACTGTCTCCCTCAAACAGTTCTTACATGGATCAAATAGCAATGTATATGTGGCAGTATTTTTGAAGTATAAAAAGCTATGGATATTTATATAGTGTATAGCCAGGATTCACTCATTATAGATACTGATGAACTAACATTGAAATGAGAAAAAACTACCAGTGTGATATAGCTATGTTTTCCTATTTCACAGAGGAATTGAAGGACACTCAAAAGAGATGCACTTCATCTCTATGGCCATATCACGCTGAATGCACCCAATCTCTTCAGAAGCTAGGCAGGGTTAGGCCTGGTTAGGGCTTGGATGGGAGACCTACTTCAGCTCACACACCTGTGGTTTATACCTACTTCTAGAACACACTCCCTTTTTAGGTAGGGTTTTTTAAAAACTGCACTATTTCTATATTCAACTAAAAACTGTTTGGCCCTAAGCAGCTCAAGAATAGTATTTTTGACACTGAAATATCAGCTTCCTAAGACCAAGGATTCTTCCAGATATGACTTGGAGCTTTGCCCATGTCTTTCACCCACCAAAGCATAGATAAACTCCAGCCACCAGTTTGCAAAAGATCTCCTCGCTCCTTTCTGCTGCCTAGTCAAAAGCTTTTTCACTCAATTCCAAAGAATCCTTTCACCTCTGTTTTATTAAGATCATTTTGTCATATTACAACCTTTCAAGAAGACATGGACTGCAACAGGGAAATAAATAGAGCTAATCTATTTTATACCATCAAAGTCCTTAAATGACGAAGATATGAAAAACCAATTTCTCTTTTTCTTCCTGTTCATCATTGTGAGGAAGGATTATTGAGACTAAT
>NW_012149230.1:2119188-2155410 GCF_000956105.1 Propithecus coquereli | reverse complement strand
GCTTTTTTTACTATCAAACAGGCAAAGAACAAATATGGGGTAACACATTGTCTTGCAAAACAGGAGAGAGAGAGGCAGTCACACTACTGGGGACAGAGAAAATCGTGCCTCTGTTGACAGCAATTTAGCAACAACCAAAAAACCAAAGCACATTTGCCTTCGACTCAGAAATTCTTCCTCCAGAAAAGAAGCCACGGAACACACTCACAAATCTGTGAAATAACACAGGTACAAGTTTATGAGAGCATTGTTTACAGTAGCAAAAGAATTAAAACAACTTCAATATCTGTCAGTAGGGTGCCAGCCAAATATATTTTGAAGTAGTCATATAATGGATATATTTTTAAAATAAAACATCTCCAAATAAATATACTAATATGGAACCAACTTTAAGATTGATAACTGAAAGTCAAAAACAAAGTGTACAAAAGGGAAAATAGGTCTAATATACTACAGTCTAGGTCCACCAAAACAATACACACCTACACACAGGTACGCTTGTGCAGCACCTGACCACCAGGGAAGGAGACGGCAGCAGTTCTCACCTAGGCAGGGAAGGAAGGTGCCTGGGTGAGGGGGTGAAGGGAACTAGGCAGGGAAGGAAGGTGCCTGGGTGAGGGGGTGAAGGGAAGGGGCCAGGGGTAGCGATATAATGTTCACAATGTACCCTTTTGCAGATTCCTGATTTTGAATCTGTGGGTGCATTATCTACTCAAAATAAGCATTTTAACTGTAAAATGTTGTGTCTGTCGGTAAGTGAGTGTGTGTGCGCGCGCGCGGACCCACAAGAGTTTGCGGTTATCCGAGGGGCGCAGAGACGCCCAGCGGGGCATTGTATTTGGTGGCAGGCACGCGAGGACGTGTTCCCCCTGCCTCTCGGTGCGGGTCCTCTCTGTGGCCTCGGCTCCATTCTCCGTTCCACCCTCCGAGGTCTTCTGTGCAGGGCCCAATTCCGCCGCCCACTCCGGGGCCCACAACCCTCTGTCCAGAGTTCAAATTCTAGAGGAGGAGGGGCTGATGGATTATAGCCTATAAATTGGTTTCCCCTAAATCCAAGCTCCACTCTTTTCCAAGTGGTAGCCAAGGGGATGGCATAACACAAACAAACCCATTGCCTGAATATCCGCCTCTTCTTCAGGGGCTGTCGGCGAGAGGTAATTTACAAACAGGAGGAAGCGAGGGGGCGGGGCGCTGATGGACCAGTCCAGCTCAGAACAGGTGGGAGGCGGCGAGACCGTGCAATCACGCATTCGTGTTTACATTCCTGCTCTGCTGCTTATGAACTTATGTGACCTTGAGCGAACAGTAACATCTACCTCTCTTGTATGGTCTTTGTGAGGATTAGTAGTGATACAGTTTAATGTGGCAGGCAGATAGAAGGTGCTTAATAAATGGTAGGTGTTGTTATAAACAAATTTTAAAATGCCACATGATTTCACTTATATGTGGAGTCTAAAAATGTCGGGCTCATAGAAGTAGCGAGTAGAATGGTGGTTACCAGAGGCTGAGGGTCGAGAATGACAGGAGAAAGGGGAGATGTTAGTCAAAGGGTACGAAGTTTAAGGGGAATAAATTCTAGTGATTTATTGCACACCATAGTGACTGTAGTTGACAATAATATATTGTATATTTCAAAATTGCTAAAAGAGTAGATTTTAAATGTTCTCACTACAAGCAAATGATAAACATATGCGAGGTGACAGATTTGTTAATTACTCTGATTTAGTCATTCCACAATGTATACATGTATTAATGTCGTAACATGGCACCGTTTGGCAACATGAAGGCAGTTTGTAACCTTGACAAGGATTTTGTGGAGTGGTAGGGACAGAAACCAGATTGGTGTGAGTTGAAGTGGAAGCAGGAGTTATAGGCAACATCTTTGAGTTTTGCTCTGAATGGATGAGCGTAAATGATGCAGCAGCTGCTACAGGATGTGGGAAGAAGGGGAGCTTTCCACCATGCTAATGAGAAGGACCTAATAGAACAGAAGAATTTCATGACTCCAGGAAAAGCGTAATAAGTGCAGCAGTGATGCCCCTGAGAAAGCAAGAGGAGACACGGTCCAGGTCATGAGCAGAATGATTAGCCTTTCGAGGGAGCAGAATCCCTCTGCTTTTGAACAAAGATGGAAGATAGAGAATATGTGTACTAATCACGGCAGGCCCTGGGTGAACTGGGTAGTGGAAAGATGAGAAAGTCCCCTTGGGATGACTCCTGTAAGTATTTATTTATATCAAGGGGATTATAAAATAAATACTATTTTGGAGTGTGCTTTGGTCACCCTACTGACTATATCATAGATGTATTTTATACCAATAAAAATGTATCTGAATTATTCCTTTAAAATTTTGCATAATATTCCTTTGTATAGGTGATCATTACTTATTTAATCAATACTGTGGAGGTAGGTATATGTAGATTTTTTTCATCTTTTTGATGATAAATATATTTTACACATTTTTTTCTAATTTTCCTTAGGAGTGATTCCTAAGCATGGGATTCTTATAAAAACCGTACTTTATTATTATATTATTCAGGATTCTCTAGAAAAACAGAATCAATAGGATGTATATAGATACATGAGAGTGGATTTATTGTTGAATTGGGTCGTGTGGTCATGGAAGCCAAAAAGCCCCACGATAAGCCGTCTGCAAGCTGGAGAACCAGGAAGGCCAGTGGTGTTAAATCAGTCTGAGTCCAAAGGCCTGAGAACCGGAGGGGCTGCTGGTGACTGTCCCGGAGTTTGAAGGCTGGGGACCAGGAGCTCCAATGTCTGAGGTCAGAAGATGAAAGATGAATGACCCACCTCAAGAAAAGAGAGCACATTTTCCCTTCCTCTCCATTTTTTTTCTACCTGGGGCTCTCAGCAGATTGGGTGATGCCTGGCTACACTGGTGAGGGTGGACCTTCTTTGCTCACTTCACTAATTCAAATGCTCATCTCTTCTAGAAACACCTTCACAGACACACCCAGAAATAATGTTTCATCAGCTGTCTGGGTATCCCTTAACCCAGTCAAGTTGACACATAAAATCAGTCATCACAATTATTAATCAACTTTCCCTTCTCCAGTGTTTTTACTACTCCTTTAAGCAACCAGAATTCTGCATTATAGAAAACCAAGGATATAATGGCCATTTTCTTTACACTTCTTATTTTAGACAAAAATGTTTGACTTTGACATGACTTTATTCCTACAGGCCTCTTTTAAAATACTGTGGTTTCACTTACAGATTGGTTGAACTTCATATGAAATTTTATATTAATTATTTACTTTAAAGAGCAGCTTCTCGTTTTTCTGGCAACATAACTGTCAACAAGAAGCTATTTGGCAAAAAGTAAAAAGCTTCCCCTGGAAGTTGAAAGCCATCACAATTTAGATTCACAAGGAAAATTTCTCCTCTCCTTCCACATGTGCCCCCAACACACACCTCTTGTTATCTTCATTCCTCCGTTCATTTTTGCTAATCTCAGTTGTGAACTTTTTGAATGTCAAACACTGACCCTAAGTCCTCTAAAGACAGGACTTGTGCCAAACTTAGTCCAAATGCTCCTAACCTCCCTTTACCCAAAAGCAATTCTTAGTTCTTGACATAGCACTGACTCCTCGAATCCCCTCCCACCCTATTACACTGAAAGCCACTCTGCAGAAGGACACTATCTGTCATTTCTTTTGAATCCCTTATATTGTCCAATATAGAAGGACAAGGTAACTAACTCTTAGTCTAAAACTCCTAGTAGCCAAGGCGCCGTAAGACCCAACACCTGTTTCTAATGTCAAAGATAAGGGATCTTTTCAAAATACAAATCTATTCAGCTTTCCTTATTGCTTAAAGCCCAGCAGGGATTGTGCATCGGTCTTAAATACACCTCCAAGAGCCCTCCTGCTCTTCGATCACACATTCTCCATGCTACCTCTTGCTCTCTGAAAACCACAGGCACTGGTCTTAGTTCAGGTTTTTGAGCAAGCCACGTGCTCTTCTATCTCAAAGTTTTGTTCCTTGCTTTCAGGGACTTCTCTCGACATCTTTCTTTGCCAGGTCAGCTACATCTCATCCTTCATGTCCTGGCATCCCTCACCTCTTCAAGGAAGCCGCCTCTGCTCCCAACAGCTCGAATCCCCTACCATGTGCTTTCCTAGTGCCACGTGATTCTCCACACTAGGCCTCCACTTGCCACTGAAATTTCATATGTAGCTCTGTGCTCGTTTGGGTAAAGTCGGTCTCCCCTTCCAGAGTGAAAGTTTCATGAAAACCGGAATGGCACCTGTTTCCCTCACCGTTGCATATCCCCCATCAAGTACAGTGTCCAAGAATTGTTTGTTGAATGAATGAGTGAGTGGATGAGTAACTAAAACTGAGGGTCATGGCCTGTAAGAGGTGGAGATGGGTAGTTGAGGAACTGACCTCAGAGTGGTGGTGTAGGGGAAAGCAGGGAGTCGAGATCATCTAGTCGAAACCCTCTCAACACAGGTGCATAGAAAAGCTTCAGAGTACAAATGAGCCAACTTTAACTGAATATAACATTCTATACATACATATATTTTGTGGGAACAGAGTCAATCACATCCATTAAATTTTCAAATCGAAGCCAGGTGTGGTGGTGCACACCTGCAGTCCCAGCTACTTGAGAGGCTGAGAAGGTAGGCTCTCTTGAGCCCAAGAGTTTGAGGTTACAGTGAACTGTGATTGCACCACTGCACTCCAGCCTAGGCAACAGAAACACCATCTCTAAAAGAAAAAAAAAAAAAATTCAACTGGGTTTTGACCCTCCAAAAGGATGAAAAACCAGTAGTCTAACCCAATTTCTAAACAAGAACCAAGTTTGTGGCCAGAACTACAATCCGGTCCCTTGAATCCCCAGCTGGTGCCCTATCTGTTGCACTTTCTACCAAATAATAATAATAATTCATCTAAAACATCTGTTTCCGTCAGCTCCTGATTCTTTGGGGATCCCCTAGGCAAAATTAACTCTTTCATACTCCAGGTTGTCCCAGTGTCAGACACAGCGAGAGTCCGTGAGCTGTCCTTCCACGTTCAGCCTCGCGGCACCCTCTCGATTCCTCACTAGCAGATAGCTCCGAAGGCAGCGGGCCAACGAGAGCTTTTCATCTTTCATTTGCCTCCCGCTCCTAACTAATGAAGCCTCGTGCCCTTGTTGGGCCTTGTTTCTACAAGGCTGGACACCTTCTTTTAACAGGGCGTACTTGAAAAACAAGATATTTCCCTTTGTACTAGAAACAAATGGTGATAATGTGCTCATTGTAATTAATCTGTGGTGACAGATTAGCGGTGTAGCGGCAGTTCTTTTGCTGCTCTGGGAGCCTTCCTTGATAGGACAGCTGGTGAGAAGGGACACCAAATTCAATTTGTTTCTCATTTGCATACATATGACAACCATCTGTGCTAATAGCACTGCAATGTCTCCATTAGGCCCGGAGCTCGCTCATGAGCAGTCTCTCCCCAGATCCCATTAGGCCTGGGAGGGGGGAGCTCAAAGCATAAATATTTGTAGAGGAAAAAGGGTGGGCTTGATGGAACACAACCAACCATGTCCCCCTCCTACCAAAGGTCAAACATTTCACATGGGCTGAGATTCCACTCACCCATAGGAGGGGATCTTCTTTGGAAAACTCCAGCCCCTCTCCATCTTAAAGACCCAATCAAATTATTCATCGTCTGTTCCCTGGTGTCCAGTCACTTAAACCAGCTTCACTTTGGAGGAGACCTTTTTTTTAAACTGGCCAATTTATTCAAAAAAAATTTATGGAATAACTACTAAATTGGGGCACGATTTTAGGTGTAATAGGAACAGCAGTTAACAAGAGAGCGAAAGTTTTTGTTTCGCAGAGTTTGCATGGTAGTGGTGAACACCGGCGATAAACAAATAAAAAAGGAACATTTCATGTCGTCTTACGTCCTAAGCAGAGAATCAGAACAGGGCCCGAGGAGATGTGGAATAGATCGTATGTGAGGACCACATTAGACCTGGTGACTAGAGAAGTCCTCCGAGGAGGTGACATGCAAGCTGGCATCTGAATGACATGAAGGAACCGGCCTGTGAATACCAAGGGAAGCACATTTTTCCAGAGGAAGGGAAAAGCTAAAACAAGAGCCTCTAGATAGAGTGAGCTCAGTGTGTTGAGGAAGAGGACGACAGCCGGTGTGCCTAGATGGAGGTGAGAGAAGAGGTCCAGGGGAGCCCCAACAAAGTACCACAGTCTGGGGGCTTAAGACACCAGAAATCTCTTGTCTCAGAGCTCTGGAGTCTAGAAGTCCAAAATCAAGGTATCAACAGGGCCCTGAAAGCTACAGAGGATCCTTCCTCGCCTTGTTTAGCTTCTGGTGTTTGCTGGCCTTCCCTAATGCTCCCCACCTTCTAGGTGCTGCAGCCCAAGCTTCACCTCTGTCGTCACATGGCCATCCTCTCCCTGTGTGTCTGCGTCTCTTCTCTTCTTACAACAACACCAATAGTAACAGATGAACCAGCTGAAGCTTGTGGTGATTTGAAAGCCAGGGGAGGCATGCAGATCAGAGTGTGAGAGCAATGGACAACCTTTAGAGGTTTATTCCAAGGAAATGTCAGGATCTACTTTACACGCCACAGTCCTATGTAGATTGGATGGGGGCAGGGTAATAGGGGAAGGAGAAAGGTGAACCATTTAGGAAGTTGCCCCATTCATCTTTGAAGCTTACATGGCATGGCCTGAACTGGGGAGTGACAGAGGAGATGGAGTAAAGAAGGAGGTTTTGAGATATATTTAAAAGGTGAAACCCATAGACTTTATAATAGATCAGCTATAAGCATTTGGAAAATGAGAGGAACCATTTTTGTGTCCTGAACGGTTGGCAAGATAGTGCATATTTGCTGGAAGAGGGAGTAAATACTTGAAGCGAGGGAACAAGTTTGGGAGAGAGAATCAAATGTTCCATTTTAGATGTGTTATGTTAGAGACATCTAAGGGACATCGCACATGGAAATATAAACTCACCCATTTGCGTATGTGAGTCTAAATGTCAGAGGAAAAGACTGGGATTAAGACAGAACTTTGGGAGCCATCAGCTCAAAGAGATCATTTAAAGTCCATGGTGCTAAATGAGATCTCTCCCTAGGAAGAAGAATTAGAAAAAGAGGATCCAGCCCCAGACCCTATGACTCTTGTTTCCTCCTCTGTCCTACCTGTGTGGGGGTCATCACGTCCCATGGTGAGTGTTCTTCCCTGTCATGAATGGGCTTTGCTCTGTGACACATTGCATGTGGCAAGGAAAGGGGACAAGGCTTGGCCTCCCCTGTCTGTTCCATGCCTCATTCTACCCACTTTTCATCTTTGATTTCCCCTTGTCGTGCTTCCCCCAACCCCCACTCCAACCCATGTAGGAAGGGACCCTTTTCAATATGTCTTTGTATCCACAGATCAGGGCTTCTCAACCTCAGTACTGTTGACATTTGGAGCTGGATGATTCTTTGCCTTGAAGGACTGTCCTATGTATTAGCAGTATCCCTGGCTTCCACCCTCTAGATGCAAGTAGCACCACCTCATCACAATTAAAAATGTCACCAGACATTGCCAAATGTTCTCTGGGAAGGAGGAGAAGGCAAAATTATCATCAGTTGAGAACCACTGCCATAGACATCTCACAAGGCTTGATATACAGGAAAGACACTCATTAAGTATTTTCTGTTGGTGGTGGCAGCAGCCACATCTGGCACACAGCTTCTTTTGACCTTTCCCTATCCACTAAAGGAGATACATTCTTCATTACAATCTCGTAAAGTAGCTTTGGAATTCCTCATTAGTCTCTGGCCAGGCCTCCAGATTCCAGACTCCTTTGGAGTTGAAGACAAATGTGTGAGAAACCAGAATGAGATTTGAGAGGGAGTTATTCATTCAGCCAGTCAACAAATGGCGGAGTTTTATAATAATTGAATTAAGAGAGAACTTCCACAGCCAACGCCTGTTTCGATAAGATAGGGGAGGTCACTACCTAAGAAAAATCGCTACCACACATTCCAGTGACTTTGCATCCTAAGGAAAAAGTCATCTTTAGCACAACAGATGTCCTTTTAAAATTTCATCAACCAGAAAAATAGAGGGGGGAGAATGCAAACCAGACCATTAAAATGTAATCTAGAGTCCATAAGAATCAATACGGTGACAGCATAATCAGGTTGAAATGACATGAAATCAAATAATATGTGGCCGTCCTTATGGTGCATTTCAGCTCCTGAAACCCTAAAGGGTGGTAAAAGTATGGGACATGTGGCAGCAGGGTGAACATGGCCACCTCTCCCATGGCTCCCAGTACAGCCTTGGGAGCCTCCTGACACAGTGTCCCTGGAGGCTACCAGTGGTCAACATGAGGGGCATGGCACACAATGTACACCTGCAAAAGCAGCCCGCTCAGGCCTTCCTGTGGGTCCACACCTAACCATGATTCTTAAATTGAACCACTTTTTTTGTTGAGCAGAGAGATAGAAAATTGAAACCAAGGTCAAACAACAGCAACAACAACAAAAAAAAACCCTACAAAAACAACAACAAAAGACCTTTTGTCTAGAACAGAAAACCTGGTCCATGGGCTATTTGTCTCTTTTCCCCTGAACCCCATCCTGGTCCCAGTGGGTCCTCCAAGGTAGAGGTGAAAGAGTGGCTAGACTGCTTCTCATTCAGGAAAGAGTCTTGGATGAGACCTGATGCTTCTGTGACATGAGTTCAAAGGGAGAGAAAATTAGAAAGGAAAAGAAAGACATTCCAAACAAAGGGCTTGCCCCAAATATCCTCTCACGAAGAAACCAAAGCATTCTAGTTATCAATAGCAGCAAAATGAGCCATCGATAATGTAGTGCCTTAAAAAAACAACTTCTTATTTCTCATTCTGCAGGTTAGATGGGTAGTTCTACTTCTTTTGGTGTTGGCTGGAGTATTCAAATGACTGGAAAGTCAAAATCAGCCACATTCTCGTAGCTAGCAATTGGTGCCCACTATCAACTGGAAGCTCAGCAAGGCTGTTGGTGGAGGTTCTTGGTTCTCCTCCATGGGGGCCTTTCCACATACCTGCTTGGTCTTCTTCACAACATGGCACTTTCTTTCCAAGAGGAAGCATTCAAGAAGAAGGAAGCAGAAGTTGTCAATCTCTTAAAGCCTGAGCTTGAAAGTACTGGCATGTTACTTTAGCAACATTCTATTGGTCAAAACCAATCACAGGGCAGCCCAGATTCAAGGGGAGGGAAGATAAACACCCTCTTGACACAAGGAGCAGCTTACACACACTGGAGACACTATCTTTGGACAGTAGAAGCCATAATAACGTGTCATTTGACTCCACACCTTACCACTCTGGGATATTTCCATGCCCTTGATCCATACTTGTGCCTGTCTTCCTCTAAAGCATCATCATATTGTAAGAGCAATGGATGCAAAAAAGAGGACTTGCCCTCCTGAAGTTACTTGTATGTGTATGTGCTGATCATATGTACCTATATGGACTGAAGGAGTCATCAGAAGACCAGGAAAAAATGACTCTTTTTATACCAGCTTTTGGCTTTGGACACCAATTGTTCCCCATGTTGCTGTGCCAAGGAAATGCACAGAAAATGTTCAAGTGCCATTTCGTTCATCTAATCAAGTTTTTAAGAAACCCAATTCCTGCTCCATCTTCTGACATTAAGTAATTAACACATAAGTAAATAGTTGACTCTATTTTTTTTTTAAATACCTACTTCATAGGGCTAGGACAAGAATATGGAATTGCCTTTTCTAGAGTAAATGCTCAAAAATGTTACATGATGAGGATGATGTTTAAAAGAGCTAAATGCAGAGTCTGATGTAGTAGGTGTGTAATAAATGATAACTAATATTGTGGAAGAGAAGCTCTTTGAAAGGAAGAAGGTGATGGGGCAGGGTGCAACCCACCAGAATGGGGAGAGCAGAATGTGAGGGCTAAGAAGCTTGGGGTCAGAGGAAGGGCAGTGCTTACGATGTCTCAAGAGGCATTTGACAGAGCTATCTTTAATACCAAATTATCAGAGACGGTTTCAGGATTTTTCACTGGCACAGAAATGCATTCCCCCTGAACATGGAATAAATACTTACAAGGTTAAAGGTCAGTTCATTAATCTCCTCACTTGTCTGTTTGGATATACAGATGCGCCATTTGGGCAATTTGAGGAAACAGGAACAAGTGTATGCTCTAACCCACTTCAAGTCTGTCCCACAGGGCACGGAGGTGTATGCAAGAGAAAAAATACATTTTAAATTTAATTCTCTGTTTTTAAAAAAGAAACCTGTAATCAAAATTGTGAGTTTGTGACTTGGTTCTGTTCCTTTCCAGGGTTTATTGATGGAACGTGCCTTCTAATATGTCACATTTGATCAAATTTTATTTTCCAAGCAAATTTTTATTTTGCTCAGTTAGTCAAAACCTGCCCAGCAAGAGCAGTGTAAGATCCTACCCTGTCCCTTTGCAGCAGGGCCAGGTGTGATCTTACTGCTTCACACTAATTCAGCACATCTCCAAGCTCCTGGGGGCTGGGAGAAACCTCATTTTTAGAGACATTGAAACAAAAGCAGAGAAAAGACATACTGTCTAATGAGGAGGAATGAGAGAAATTTTGACTAAAGTTATCCTCATCAGACTCAAGTATCATTTTTTTTTAATAGCTGATACACCTCTCTATTTTGATTCAAATGACTTAACCTGAAAATGGTCAGCTGTCTCGGAGACTTTCTGGAATGAAGTCTTGGGAAAGAGATGAAGTGACTTTCTCAAGGTCACTTCCACAGGCTACAGGAGTGCCAAGAAAGCAAATCCTGTGTGTTTGCCATCTACCTGTGGCTTGTGACATGCAGACTGTAAGGTGGTCCCTCCAGATCCCTGCCTCCTCATGCTCACATCTTTGCGCAGTTCTCTCCTCTTGGGTGTGGGTAGAACCTATGGCATGTTTCTAGCCCACAGAACATGGCAAAGGTGAAGGTATGTCACTCCCATGGTTATAGTATATTATATAATATTCCATGTCATTAGCGGATCTGTTCTAGAGGTCCTCCTTGCTGTCTTGATGAAGGAAGCAACTGTGTTGGGAACGCCCACATAGCACACAAATGTGGGTGGTCCCTGAGAACTGGAGGTGGCCTCTGGGGACTGCAGGCAGCCACTCAAGCTGAGAGCAGCCTCCAGCCAAGCAAAAAGCTGGGGTCCTCAGTCCCCCAACCACAAGGAAATGAAATGCTACAAACAATCCCAGAGAGCTTCGAAGTAGTTTCTTCCCCAGTCGAGCCATCAGATGAGAATGCAGCCTGGCTAACACCTTGATTACATGCCTTGTTAGACACTAAGCTGTGCCTGGACTCCCACCCATTGAAACCATGACATAATAACTGTGTGTTGTTTTAAGCCACTTAGTTTGTGCTAACATGTGACACTGCAAAGGAAAACTAATACAGGGGTCCTCTGCTAGGACATCACATATTCTCGAGCATTCTACTTTCACCTTCCATGAAGCCATCCTGACTACTTACAGGAAAACTAAGGGTTTCTCCTGGCATTCCTTGTCAATCTTAAAATTTCCCAAATGAACCCCCATATTTCCAGCCTCAATATGACCATTACTCTCAACCAAAATATACCATTAATATCTCACATTTCTGCCATATATTCATGATTGTATTTGTTTGTGTCCTTTGTCACTTCATCTCAGCTTGTCAGACACCAAAACACACTCGTCTTAGTCAAATTAGTTGATGTTTTTGTACCATATTAATATATCTACAACGGCACTCCCACCAAAATTGTAAAAATCTAGAAACAAAAATTGAATCATGATTTATAAATTTAAAGAAGGAAAGTATTCTTGATTTTTTTATTCTAACTTCCTCATTTGACCAACAAGAAAGGTGACACTCCAAAAAAATTAATGTGTTAATACTAGACAAAGAGTTATTGGCAAACCAGGACAAAAAAATAAGTTGTAATACTCCTTACTCCACTGAGATGGAGTTTACATTTATAGAGTACCTGCAATGCCCAAGGCACTGTGGTAAGTACTTCTTCTATGTTCCCACTGAATCCTTAACAATTTTGTAAGGTATGCATTGCTTTCTCTACAGCAGGACACCATACTAGAGATAGAGTTTTTAAATTTTTCAACAAGAGAAGTGCCTAAGATTGACTAATAGAAGATTCTCTTAGAAAATGGGGACCAGGAGAGTGCATTGGAGGGTCAGAATACATTAGAGGCATAGACGTAATTTCACTTAGAAGAACAAGTTCTGGGCTAGCAGTCCCATTTTCCAGGCAAAGCTGTGCAAAACTAGCCCCTTTCAGAGATGCAAAAGCAGCCTGTAATCAATCTCTTACAGTAGCTTTAGTTTAAAAGTACTGAGTTCAGAGAAAATTGCCCCAGTGTTCAGTACAAGAATATATTTTATGTTTTGAGGGCTTAAAATATACACTGTCCATCTCCCCCACTGTGAGGGATGCAGAACACTGATTATGCACCCACGATGTGGGGCGCAACCAATTTAATCATGAATCACCTTATAGTTTGCATCTGCTGTCTATTGCTGCACAACAAAACCACCCCAAAACCTAGTGGCTTAAAACAACCACCCTTTATATAGCTCATGATTCCATGGGTCAGCTGAGTGGGTCATCTGGTCTGGTCCAGCTCGGCTGCTCTCTGCTGGCCTTGCCCAGGTATCTCTGGTCAGCCGGCAAGTCAGTTGGAGGCTGGATGACCTAGGATGGTGTGGTAAGAAGAATAATGGCTCCCAGAGATGTCCATGCCCTAATCCTAATAACCTATAGATATATTATCTTCCATGGCAAAAAAGACTTTGGAGATGTGATGAAGAGTCTAGACCTTGTGATGGAAGATCATGCTGGATTATCTGGCTGCACCCAGTCTAATCACATGAGTCCTTAAAAGCAGAGGACCTTTTCCAGCTGTGTGTGAGAGATGAGAAGCAAGAAGGAGGAGGAGAGACTCAAAGCACGAGAAGAATTAGGCCCATTATTACCAACTCTGAAGATGGAAGAGGGAGCCTTCAGCCGAGGCCCGTGGGTGGATTCTAGAAGTTTAGGGTGACTGTCAACTAAAAGGCAGTGAGAAAATGAGGATCTCAGTCCTATAATAAAAAGGAACTGATTTCCCCTGAACAATCTGAATGAACAGGGTATGCCCACCCTAACCTCGACTGGGGACAAGGGGAAAAGCTGTATTTGTCAAAATGGGAGTATTGGGATGAGACCTTCCAAAGACTGTTTGAGTCTCTACTCAGAGCCTTCTGACTCAGATGTAGGGATGAGGAGATCTGCTAATATGGTGGTTCACAGCAGGGGCTTTGTGGTAGGCAGAATAATGCACCCCCCCAATATTCATGTCCTAATCCCCAAAAGCTGTATGTTAGGTTAAATGACAAAGGGAAATTAAGATCAGAGATAAAATGTAGGTCACCAATCAGCTGACCTTAAATTAGAGAGATTATCCTGGATTATCCCAGTGAGGGCAGTGTAATCACAAAGGTCTACAAAGGTGGACGGGGCAGAGGCAGTGTCAGAGCTGTGCAGCATGAGAACAATATGAGCAGTCAGGGCTGGCTTTGTAGAAGGAAGAGGGGGCCGTGAGCCAAGCAATTCAGCAGCCTCAAGCAGCCGGGCAAAGGCAAGGAAATAGGTCTCCCCTAGAGCCTCCAGAAGGAATGCCGCTCTGTCCACACCTTGATTTTAGCCCAGTGAGACCCATGTTAGACTTACCACCTACAGAACTGTAGAGTAACAAATTTGTGTTCTTTAAGTTGCTACATTTGTGGCCCTTTTTTCAATAGCAGCAATAGAAAACTAATACCGATGGTGTCATTCACATATGTAGTGGTCATCGGGCTGGCTGCTCTGGGAGGCCCTGGCTCTCCTGGCCCTCAACTCCAACAAGTGAGCCTGGGTTTCTTCATATATAGTATCCAGACTCCAAAACCCAAAAAGAGAGGATGAGTTACAATTCCCAAACACTTTTGAGTCTCTTCTTGAGCCATGTTTATTACTGCTTCCTTTTCCCAAAGGAAGACATAAGGCCAGCCTAGATTCAGGAGGGGAAAAATAGACTCCATCTCTGGCTGAGAGAAACTGCAGGGCAGCATGCAAGGTCAGGGGAATGGGAGGAGCAGCATTTGTGGTCATCTTGCAATTGACCACACGGTCTAACAGCAGCGCTGTACGTGAGCCAAAAACACCTGCTGCGAAAGGGCGCTGCCCGAGTGTCTGCGGCGAGGGCGGGTGGAGAACTGAGTCTCCTCCTCCCTCCCAGGACTTCGCTTCACAACAGCATTTACTCTGCTTCCAGCGCCCCTCCTACTATGGTCAAAACAAAAAGCAGTGACCTCTCCCTACCTCCTCCTACCTCCTCCTCCCTCAGCCCCCAAATGCAGGAAACACCCCTCAGAGGCTTGTCAGACCAAGAAGACACCTGACCACCAATCGTGGGAATCATTATGAACTTGCCGCAATTATCACCTAAGGAGGAGGCTCAAGATTCCACATTTTGAAATGTGGCGACACCCATATATTCCAGTTTTACAGATGAGGAAATTGAAGTTCTGGGAAACAAAACGACTTGCTCAGAGTCACATAGTGGCAGAACTGACTTAGATCCCAGAAATATTAACTCTTGGGAGGCAGCAGAACATGGAAGACAAAGAGAGCTTGGAGATACACTCTGCAACTGGACGTTGTTGATTACCCACAAACAGCCCCTCCTCCATCTCTCTGCCTGGCAGTACTTCAGTTTTGTTCTGGTTTCCACTCTTCTCCTTGTGGTTCAGGAAAGGGTGGCCCCTACCCCAGCTTTGAGGAATAAATCCCAGTTGAGCTAAGCCAGTGGCAGTAGCCCTATTCCCCTTGTCTGAAATTATAACTGACCCTTAAACAACATGGGTTTGAACTGTGCTGGTCCAATTATACATATTAACAGATGTCCTTCCACCTCTGCCCCCCCTGAGACAGGAAGACCAACTCTCCCCCTCCTCCTTCTCCTCCTCCTCCTCCTCCTCACACTACTCCATGTGAAGATGAGGATTAATACCTCTATGATGATGAATGTTCACTTAATGAATAGTAAATATATTTTCTCTTCCTTATGATTTTCTTAATGACATTTTCTTTTCTCTAGCTTACTTTATTGTAAGAATACAGTATATGATACATATGACATACAAAATGTGTGTTAATTGATTGTTTATGTTATTGGTAAGCCTTCTGATCAACAGCAGGCTGTTAGTACTTAATTATGTAACTGGTCCTGAGCATATGATGCAATTCTGGTGAATATGACATAGGGGAAGCTTGTTGGAGGACTTCTAATAAATATTTTTATTGTTTACAGGAAACATACACACACAATATACACACAAAAAGACATACCCAGCTTCTGTATGCAATGCCTGGAACTACTGCAGCCATCTTGTACCCTTGAGGAAAACTAAGCTGACAAGCTAAGCTTGACAGAGCAGAAAGATGGAACAAACTTGGATCCTGATGCCACTGAGCTGCTAAATGAAAGATTTTTGGGGTTTTCTTGTCATATGAAGTATAAATCTTGGGATTTGTTTTTACCATTTGAGATGGAGCTTCCTTTAACTTAAATATTTTGCAGAATAGATTCAATTGACAGGTATTAACTGGATGACTTTGAGAAAGTCATTTGGCTTCTATGAGTTCATTTCCTTATCGGTAAAATAAGAGGAATGCTTCCTCACAAAGATAATTGTGAGAAATAAATAAGATAATATTTGACACACAGCAGGGACTAATCCAGTGGTGGTAGTAATGGTAGCTGCCATTGTGTGGTCCTTGTTAGTAGCCCAGTGCTATCATTTACCATAACCTACAACCTCCGCCCACTCCCACTCCATTTTAGATGTAGTTCAATTCACTACCCAACAGGCCATTAAAATACATAGTCAGTGACAAAGAGAACACGTCAGTTAAGGAAGTTAGATATAGTCGTGCGAGTCACACGAATGCCAGATTATGAAGGCTGTTTGGTTCATGTCTGTACCTGTGTTACACTAAACCGGCTCATTTATCCTGCACCTGCATCAGCAACTATCAAAAGTAAACTAGAACCTAGGTCCTCACATATTAACATAGGTAGTTCTCAAAATCACAATGTTAAGTGAAAAAAAAAAAACATTGTAAACTGCTAAATAGCATGCTGCATGTTGCCCCTTATATCAGTGTAAAGTAATAGTGACTTCCGCTTCTGGGACGATGAAGGGAATATTTTTTTTCTATTCTTCTCACTCAGTACAACTAAATTTCTTGGATATTATATATAAAACTAACATGCAAAGAGACTTTGAAAGGTGAAGAGAAGGTGGTCAGCTGCTTAGTGACTTTAGAACTGGGAGCATGAAATGGTGGTGGATTCCCTAGGTTTCCTTTCAGCTTCATATATGCCAGACTTGGAGCAAAAGAAGCCTGCAACCAGGAAACACAGCGACTCAGACAAAGAGGCCCAGTAAGATCCTGCTCAGTGTAGCCACAGGGCAAGGAAGGGGCAGCCCAGCAAGACAGAAACCTTTTAGGCAGCAACTGCCTAAACACCAGCCAAAACGCTGCCGAGAAGAGCTGTGGCCCTCTCCCCACACCGTCCCCATTGGCAGGGGCTGAGCGGGAAGCCTAGACTTCCGCCCACCCCATAAGGCTGTAACAGAGCACCCCAACCCCATGCTGGACCCCCAGGGTGGTGCCAGGTCAGGAACTAAGACCTTTATCCCTGTGGGCCGGGTATGAGCTCCCTGGCTCCTCCCAGTGTCTGTGGAGACCCCACGAGGGAAGGGGAGCTGGACCCCTGCCTCACCCTGCAGTGAGGAGGAGCCCCCCATCCCGCAGGTGTCAGTGAAGCCCAGGTGGGCACCCCGGACTTTTCTTTCCCTCTGGCACAAACCAGTTGACAACTCCCTTCCTCTGCCGGAGCAGTGTCAGAAAAACAGTTAAAACAGAAAATTTAAATAAGATCCAGAGTCTCGTAACACAATACAAAAATGTCCAGGTTTCAACCAGAAAACATTCAACACTCCAAGAACCAGAGCGATCTCAAACTGAGTGGGAAAAAAAAGACAACACTAAGATAAGAGATACATTAAAATGATTTTAAAGATTTTAAAGTGGCCACGATAAAAGTGCTTCAATGAACGATTGTGAACACGCTTAAAACACGTGAGCAACAGAAAGCCACAGCAAAGATCTAGAACCAAACTGAAATTTTAAAACTGGAAAATACAATAAATACAAAAATATAAAGGAACAAACCAGAAAGCTACAGGAATAAAAACCTCAGTGAGTGGGCTCGATACTGGCACGGGGGAGGAGAGGAGAGAACCCGTGAGCCGCAATACAGAACAGTAGAAATTATCCAGTCTGAATAGGGGAGAGGACAGAGTGGGAAAAAATGAACAGAGCCCCGGGGACCTGTGGGGCCATAACAAAAGGTCCCACGTTTGTGTCAAGAGCATTCGGAAGGAGAGCAGAAAAAGTACTTGAAAACATAGTGGCTGAAAACTTCCCACACTCGCCCAGACACAGACACATACAATTCAATAAGCCGAGTGAGCCCCTCGTAAAGATGAGCAGGGGACCCTTCCGGACTGGCGGAGCCTACAGAATACTGACGGATCTTACAATTCAGTTGAGCAACCTGTAGCTCTCCGTAGCTGCATCAGCCACCCCGAAGACATTCCACGAGAACACAATCTGTGGTCATCTCAGGGTCTGCGTGCAAGCCCAGTAGGAAGACCAGTGCTCTCACTCCTGACGCCTCAAGGTGACACGCGAGGACCAGCACGGCAGCGTCACCTGAGAGCTGGTCAGAGCAGCGTGGTAGACCTGCGTCCGAGTCTGCTCCTGCAAGACCCCAGGCTCGAGGGGGAAGCATGGGCAGCGCTTCTCTGGTCGTCCTCTCCTTTGCCCTAACCAGACTGACAGCCCTACGCTCGTACACATTCTGGAATTCCCTGCGCACTGCGGGCCAGGGGCAGACCAGAGGAGAACCAACGTGATGAACTAGAAAATGTCGTGGGCTAAGGTCTGGGTTTCAACCTGAACCTTTTCAATATCTGCAACTAACCTCTCCGGCAGTCAGGGTTGGCAGGGTTGCTGGTTTTTAGGTTTGTTATCCTTATGAATTCAGGAGTGAAGACAAACTAGAAAGTCAGGAGCCTCTTCCTATTTTAATATGCTATGATCCCATTACATGTGGATTAGATTACCCATTACTACGTAGGCACAGCCGGTGCACAGAGATCCTAACCGTGCCTGGTGTGTAATTGTGACGGGAATATTTTTGAATCTAACTGTAATTCTATTTAGGAATTTGGATGACTTGAGCTTTGCTCCTGTGGCTTATAATATCACCAGAAACCCGTCACAGAATTGTAACCTTGTAACTCACTTACCTGTTGATGCTCAAATATATACATATATAATTTTAATAGCGCCCACTGCATACAGACTTCCATTATAACATTATTTCCACTCGGTCATAATTTTATGAAAAAAAATTCCTCTATTGGCTAAAATTTTCCAAGCTTAATCACACTCCTGAGGTGAACTTTTTCAATTAAACTCCACTTAAGCCAATTTTGAGCTCTTTGAGTGAAGGAAAAATATATATATGCCAGACTCCTAAAAGTAACTGTCAAGCAGGTCCCCTTTTTAATGTTTATTTAACACACTAACATTTATACTTCACAAAAGGGCCTTGCATCTTAAATTTCCCAAAGATGGAGACAGAGGTACTTTTTTGCTTAGAAGTTGCCAGTAATTCTCTCAATTATCTCCTCTGCCATGGAGAATTATAGAGAGTCTGTTAAGCAGGTAGCTTGTGGGGCCACTTAGAGCTCTGAAGCAGAATTCGGTTAATACACATTAACTCTCTTCCTTACAACCGTGTCAAAGTTTCCCATTTAGGGACTAATGAGAAAAAAAGTGATTTGGATTATTGATCCCGTGTGAGTCATATGGATGGGGAAAGAATGTGTAACGACCGCTGGTTTCAATCACCTCCTTTTATTGTCTCTAAACTTTATTCTGGAACCTACAGCCTCTGTTGATTGTATTATTTCTACAGAAGGAAACAGACTTTGACTTATCTCTCAGAACATTTGGAAGGCGATGCCTTCTGGCTTTTGGTCATATCTCTGATTCTCTGGTTTTCTTTTTCTAGAAAATGCTTTGTGTTCTCTCCGCACATCTTCATGTGGTTCATTGGGAGTGGGAAGTCTGCCAGGACACACGTAGCTGTCCTCGGTGGCATGGCCAGCCAAGGGCAGGGCAAGAATGAATTCTTTGCTGGATTCCTCACGTCCAGGCCTTGGTGCCAGCTGACAACGGATGGAGGCTTTCTCCTAATTCTAAAGAGATCTCCCCAACACAGTTGCATGGAAAAGATAAAAAATCCTCATGAATTTTAATTGCCCTTTCTCCCAGCTAAAGCTTTCACATGTTGTGTAAGACAGAACTATGTGTGAGGAGCTCCATCTAGATAGAAATAGTCTTCTGCAGGAGGCCAAGGTGCCTCGGCCCACTGACACCGTCTTTCTTTCCAGGTATCAGCTCTACCCTCTTCTTTCCAGGGGAGTCTTCTCTGCCTTCTTTAAGTAGGTCTCTGCTCTCTGCACAACAGTCATACTGATCATTTAGTCCTGGAATATGGTATCCTACTTCCCGCCACAGGACCTTTGCACATGTCATTCCCTTTGTCTGGAACAATCTAGGCACCTCCTCTTTTTCTAGTGAACCCTGTTTATCATGTAAATCTTAGTTTACATTTCTTCAAGGAATCCCCCACTAATGTTCAATTTGGTCAACCTCCCCTAATATTTGTTCTTATACCAACATATACTTTCATAGTATCTATCCCCGTTATAATCTTACATTTATTAGTGTGATTTTTCTTTTATTAATAACTGTATCTGTACTAGCTCTGTGAGGGTCCAGACCATGCATACTCCCAATGCCTGGCATAGGCCTTAACACATAGTAGGGACTCAGTAGTTATTTGGCAGACAGCTGTACGAATGAATGAAGACACTTTACACATTTCCAGGGGGAAGAGACATCCCAGAGCCCAACACAGCTCTGCCAAATGCCTCAGCATCAGAAGAGTTCATCTGGTCTCTTTTACAAATGTTGTTCTAACCTTAAAATACAAGACCTATGAAATGAGCAAATGGATAGAAAGAACATGGTCCAGAAAAGGAGCTAGAGAAACCTCAGTCAAGGACTCTGCATACTGTCTTCTGAGCCATAGTATTGTAAACCTAGAAATGGACCTTGGGGATCATTCCCAGGATTTTTCAGGTGAGGAAATTGAGGCACAGGATTCCACCGTCATTACCGGCAGGCCCCGCATGTTCTGTTCTCATCCTTTTCCGGTCCGCAGCTCCTGCAAGGAGATGGCCCTTAGCAGAGACGAAAAAACTGAACGCAGGGCAGAAACTACCAGGAGGCGAAGCCCTGAGCCGAGGAGGCTACAGGAGAGGAGCAGCGTGATGAGCCGTGTGTGAAACCACAGGGTCTAGCTTCATGAGGAAGGCCCCAAAGGAGCACGGCTGTCTTTTTCTTACAATCTCTAGTGAAATCTTTCATTCTCTAATCTGTGAAGACTAGAAGACTAGAAGACTAGGTCAGATGGAGGAAGCTGCCCAACTCTCATCATGCATCAGTGTAACTCCCACATGGGACATTTACGAGTTGCTTGTAACCTCATTGTGACTCAGTATTTTCATCTATAAAATGGAAAAATTTAGCCCAACTTTTATGGCTATTGTGAAGGTGAAACGTAGCATGATTTACAAAGCACCGGTGCATGGCACATAGGAAATACATGGTATGAACTAGGATTATTCAACATTTAACATACACATATTGAGTGCTCACATATGCCCACATGGCACTAAGCTAGGTACTGGCGTGAGACTTACGTTGTAATAGGGGGAGAAAGACAAATTTAGGAAACAGAAGAACTGCAGATAAGGCACAGAGCTATGAAGAAAATATCACAGAGGATCTCGAATGGGAAGGGGGTTGCTCCTCTTAGGTTAACCCAGGAGATCCTCTTTGAAGACATGACATTCAGCCTGATCCAGCCATACGAAGAGCTGAGAAAAACATGCTCTAGCCCAGGAAACACTGCACAGAAAGTGCAAGGCATTGAGGTGGGAACGTCCTTATTCCCAGTGCTATGAGAAGACTGTAGGAGTTTTTAAGCAGGAGCGAGGCAGAATCTGAGTTATGTTTTTAAAAGACGCCTCTGCGGTGTGGCAGGTGGGTTTTAGTGGGGCAAGAATAAAGGCAGAGAGGCCAGTTAGGGAGCTGGTACAGAAGGGGAGCCGAGGGGTGGCGCCACGGTGGCTGGGCCTGGAATGAGGGGAGAGAGAGGAGTGGACACAGTCGAGATGTATTTTAGATACGGAAGTAACAGGTGAGCAGTGGGAAAGGGGAGGAGGTAGGAAAAGGAGAGAAATCGAGGTTGAGTCCTAGGGTTTTTGTCTTGAGCAACTGGGAATGGTGATGCCGTTTATCAAGATGAAGAAAAAGGGAGAATGAGACCCTGGAGTTGTTGGCGTTTGCTTTTTTTTTAAATAACAATGTGGGTGGCAGATCTCAGAATCTAGAATTCTGTGTTTACCAAAAATATAACCCTTCTCTGAAGAGTTCTAACAATAAAGACAGTACAAATTTATCTGGAGTGATGACGCATAGAGCTCTTTAGGAGAAAGGAAATGAATTAGCTCACTTCCGGCGACACCGTTCATTCTGCGGGAAATGGGCCGCTCTCCTCTAGTGCAGAGTCCTCACAAATGATGTGATATCATTTTTCTTCATTTTTTTCTTAAGGTGGAGAAGTAAACAATGATGTCAGGGAATGTGCTTTTTTATTTCCCAGGAATCCCATTTAACTACATTTCCTTTCTTTGTCTTTTTTTCTTCTATTGTGGTTTGAAGCAAGCAGAAAAATTCTCAAACACTGTGCAGAGAACCTAGTGCATGCCTTTGTTCAGGGAATTTAGTCATGTCAGAGTCACACTCTGTTTAGGAAAATGTGAAAGTTTACCTTAAAAAAGTAGTTGACAAGATTTTAAGGGATCTTATTTTATTATAACAGGTGACAAAGTTTGTAGATAACAAAATCACTTTCATATAAGCTTTTTATTTTTAATACAAATATAATGAAAAGAATACTAGACTAGGAGACTTAGAAAAAAGATATCATTCCCAGTTCAACCATTAAATGTCGTCTGTCCTCTTTGGGCTTTCGTTGGTTTACCTGGGAAAAAAGAGATGTTGGACTCCACGTCTTTTCCAGATTTAATGGTCCATCAAATGTTGGCCAGGGTGAGACAAACTTGTTCACACTAATCAAGGTGATGAACATTCATACATTTGCATTTTTTGGTCTTTGATTTCCCAGATGCTCTGCCTTGCTCCCTGCAATGCAGCTCATCACTGTGATAGTCTGTCAGCTTGAGAGCTCTTTTTGTAAACTCCTCAAAATTGGCAATGCAGTTTGGAGAAAAGAAACACTCTTTGTGTTTTTCAGAATTCGCCCTCAGCATAAACTTCGTCTGGGGGCCACATGTCTTGGACAGGAGTCATTTTCAACCAAAAGCGCCTCAAGTCACAAGTCGTCCCATCTTTGATTCATCTTGGAGCAAGGCTGCCTCGCCTGCCTGACAAGCAGGGGACCCGCCATCAGAGGGATTGCTCTGTGTGTGATGCAATGGTAATCAGCCTTGTCAACTCTCTTTATAACAAGTATGTGGCTTTGATTTGAAACTAAATCAAAAGCCATGCTGCAAAGTGACAGGCAATAAGCCAGAAGCAAGGCCAGATGGTGATGTGCAAATATAGCAGGCTAGAGCAGAGGTCCTTGCTCTACTCCCACCAGGGCCGCTAACTAGTGATGCACCCCGGGGCAGTTCTTTCTGTCGGATTCAATCTCCTCATCTGCAAAATGCTGGAGCTGGACCATCCTCTCTCGTGTCTCTTTCAGCTCGGAGAGTCCATGAGAAAGTCTGGGGCCCCAATGATGTCTGTGGACACAGGACAAGAGAACAGTGTCATTTGGCCCCATTGCTGGACTGGACATTCCACTCATCCCCTCATAAAGAAATCTCAGGCAAGAAGGAGTGAAGGAACAGGGACTGGGACCTGGGAAGGCTTTAATGAAGGATTTCACCTTTCCCTGAAGGTTTCCACTAGGGCCTTTGAGTTGGAGCCAGGACAGGTGGCAACTAGAGGGGAATGGTGATTAGCCAGGCATGGTGAGGTGGAACCTGCAGGGTGAGGTATTTACTGTGTCCTTCCCTATGGTAGGAGAATGAACAGATGGAGCCGTAGACCTTCACAGACATTTTGCTAACTTAACCTTGAATGTGCAGAGAGGCAGAAGACTAAACACTCGTGACCAAAATTATCATTTATTATTGATGCTCTTTAAAAAAAAAAAAAGTGGTAAATCCCATAGTATTTCCCTGGGTTGAAAATCTCTGTAGTCTCTTAAAATACACAACCAGAGCCAGAAAGTAGGGTTCAGAGAGGGGACTCTGCCTTTTGGGCTTCTTAAAATGGAATTTAATGACTAGTATTTGCTCAATGAAACATTTCTCCTGTGAGGTTCACAATTATTTCAGCATTATGTCTTTGATTATTCTTAATCGTGTCAGTAACTACAAGTAAGAGACAACAGCTCTATTAGGAGTTATCGTCTGCCCGAAACCAAGGCATGGACTGGCTGTTTCTTTTTGAATCTTACTGTTTTTCCATTCACTTATTCTACAAATGTCTGTTGGGTATGAATTACGTGTCCTGCACTCTGGTATGCACTGAAGATAAGGTGATAAATATGACAGGTAAGTCTCAGCTGTCTCCCGCCTTTTATGTAAATTGGAATCCTTTCCTGTTTTTTAAGTTCCTCCCTAACGTGATCTCAGTCTATCAACCCAAACTATTTCTCACTGTTCATCAGGTAAGTGTTCCAACACACTCTGCCATTTGCCCCACACTCACCAGCACACACGAACCCACAAACGTGACATTCAGTTCCTCAGCTCTTCATTTTCTTGTGTCCACCTACGCTACCAGTAACTCTACAACCCCCTACCCAGATTTCCAGTCCCAACACAAATACCCCTTCTCTGGGAAGTACTTTGCCTACTTCGTTCTATACCCCCTTGACTAATCCGTTAAATGACTAATCAATCATTTTTGTAGCATCCATTATTTTTCCTTCTCATTGCTGCATGCTAATTTGATCATCACACATTAATTCTATTGTCCCTAGAGTGATAAACTGTATTTTACATCTTCTGTAGCCCCCACAATATTTGCTCCATGTTCATCTCAAAGTAAGTCTTCAAGTCCTTGTTTGGTTGGTTAGACATTTTGTCGGCAATCAAGACATGCTACTATTGTGATGGTAGAAACTCAGCCAGATGGTAGGTGTTTAGAGCAACATACTTCAATCTACTTTACATGCCTTAATCTGATACATCTATCTGAACCTTAAACAGGCCCTTCCCTTAATCCTGTCACTATCAAAATCACAAAACATCAAAGGATATTATACTTTAAAATGGTACGTATCTAAAATATCTAAGTACAACTTACGACCTTTCTATACGTCAATTATTACACTTAATTAGTTAAAGTTAAAGTATTTTTAAATATTGTCCCTTCTCTGTTGCCCTGTAATGTCACTTTCATCATAAATCAAGTGACTATATGCGTGTGTCTATTTCTGAACTTTCTTTTTATCTTACTGGTCTGTTTGTCTGTCCTTGTATATATACCACCTAGTGTTAATTACTGTAATTTATAATAAATCGATATCTAGTAGAACACAATTCCTGCATTGCTTTTCTTTAAGGATGTCTTGAATATTTTTGGTCTTCTGCATTTCCTAATGAATTTAGGGATCGGGTTGTCAATTTCCACAAAGAAATTTGCAGGTCTTTCGACTGGGATTTCACTAAATGGAGAGATGAATTAGGAGATAACTGACCTCTTTACCAAATTGAGTCTTATCTTATATAAACATTATATATCCTGCTATTAAAAATATGACAGCCACACACAAAAAAAACCCGCAATCTCCTACCTCACACCATACACAAAAATCAATGTCAGGTAGATTGATGTTCTAAATGTGAAAGCTAAAACAATGGACCTTCTGGAAAATAACATTAAGAATATTTTCATGATCATGGGGTGGGAAAGAACTTCTTAAATAGGAACAAAAAGCTAATCATAAAAGAAATAAACAATAACTTGAACTGCACTGAAATTTAAAATACAGTAAAGACACCGTGAGAGAGTGAAAATGTAAGCTATGGAATGGGAGACATTTGAAAAACACACCTATAAAACAAAAGGGAGTATACTCAAAATATACAAAGAACTCCTACAAATCAATTTTTTTTTTTGAGACAGAGTCTCGCTCTGTTGCCCGGGCTAGAGTGCCATGACATCAGCCTAGCTCACAGCAACCTCAAACTCCTGAGCTCAACCAATCCTCCTGCCTCAGCCTCCTAAGTATCTGGGACTATAGTCATGCACCACCATGCCTGGCTAATTTTTTCTATTTTTGGTAGAGATGGGGTCTCGCTTTTGCTCAGGCTGGTCTCAAACTCCTGAGCTCAAGCGATCCTCCCGCCTCAGCCTCCCAGAGTGTGAGGATTACAGGTGTGAGCCACCATGCCTGGCACAAATTAATTTTTAAAAAGACAGAAAACCCAAAGGAAAATTGAAAAATATACTTGAAAAAGAGTTTGGCAAAGAAAATGCAAATGGCTGATAAACATAAATAAGGGTGCCAATGTCGTTTTTCATAAGGGAAATAAAAATTAAAACTACAATGAGATACTACCTCACACCCACCATAGAGACTAATAATATCGACTTCTGGCAATAATGTGAAGCAACAAACACTTCCATACACAGCTCTAATGTCAGTCAGAGCAACCACTTTAGAAGACCCTTTTGCACTGACTGCTAAAGTTGAATATAATGTATGATCCATGACTCAGTAATTTTATTCCTTGTTATAGACCAACAGATATGCACAAAAGACTTATACAACAAGATGTATGCACAAGATTAACAGCATTACTTGTAATAGAATATTATTTTGTAAAAAAAATAGAAATAACCCTAATTCATTGAATTCCATCAACAATAATCTAGATAAATAAACTACAGTTTGTTCATTCTTTGGAAAACTATGCAACATTGAAAATAAGTGGTTGATTTCTACATGCGACAACATGGATGAATCTTACAATGTTGAACGAAAGCATCCAGTCAAAAAATAATATGTACTGGCTGATTCCTCTTATATAAAGTTCAAAAACAGGCTAAATTAATTAATCTAGAATGAAGAGAGGAAATAGACAGTAACTAGGTTGGTAGGAGGAGTCTTCTGTAGTGTTGATAAAGCCTGGGTGGTGGTCACTCAAGTGCTGTGTGATAATTCATCAAGCCGTACACTTCTAATTTGTGTGCGTTATATTTAAATAAAAAATGTTTTTCGAAATTCATTACACCACCACTACTTCTAAAATTAAGTATAAAATATGGATTCCACATCAATTACTGAAGGAGTTAAAAATATACTACTCTAGCTTATTGACTATATAAGTTAAAGGCACTTGAAAAACACCGGGTGCAAGAAGAACGCTCTGACCTTCACACTGTGTCTTAAAAATGCAAGATGAATTTCCCATGGGAAAGAGGTCCTCCCCATAATAGAAAAAAAGCAACATTCTTATCCCCAAGGACAGGAAAGATGAGACCAAAGGAACTCTGTACAGACAAACCTTATCTTCCTAGTCACTTCTCTCCCCAGTTAACTAGGCCAGCTCAAGCCCCGCGGCCTTGTCACATTTCCACACTTCTCTGTCCCATTCAGTGTTTCAGTAACTGACTCTAACTGCTTCTTGGGAATCTGTCTTTCCTTACAAGGGCTGCTATGCCACATAAAACTTGTAGCAAACAAAAGCATGTGCTTTTCTCCTGTTATTCTGTTCTATGTCAGTTTAATTCTTAGGCCCTAAGAAGATGGAGACGGAGTTTTGCCGCCCCTACAGAAAATGAGTTTCAGAAAAATCGGAAGTGGTATGCAAGAGACCACTACGCCACCTAGGCATAGATTGGTGTCTTTTCTGTTTAATGCCACCAGTTTTCTGGTTTTACTTGGTTCGCCTACCTGTTCTTTGTCACCATTGGCCGTCCTGGACCCATGGATACCCTGGTGGTGGGCTGAGGACGCCACTTGGCCATCCTGCCCCAGTCCCTGTGACTCCTGCAGTCTCGTCCTGGCTAGAGAGGTCTCACAACCACTACCGCACGCATCTCATTATGCCCATTCTCAGAGAAAGAAAATCCCTCCAACATTCTATTTTCTCTCCAAACCTGCAAAAATATTTTTTACCTTCCCGGTTAGAAGCAGAAAAAGGTTTTAGAAAAGGCTATTGTTATTCATCCCTTTAACTGCTATAATTTTACATGTTTCTGCATTCCTAATAGCTCCATGACGTGCTATCAAGAAGCCCGAGATTTCGACTCTTCCATCAATGAAACCTGAACAGCCTTCTTCATTCTATGCTGACTCTGGTTTTTTCCGTGCCCAGACACAAGCACAAGAATAGACAAACCTCAGGTCTTCTGCAGGGTCTGCCGTAGCTTCAGCTCAGTGGACCACATGGGAAGCTGCAGATGAGGCGGTAGCCACTTGAAGTCAAATCAGACTTCTGTTTCACAACATAGACACAGTAATGTCCCCTTCTATCCTCAGGAAAGAGACATTCCAACTTCCATACACACATATTTCTATTTTGAAGTTACAGACGTAAACTTTAAAGATTCAACAGTTCTCAGCTTTTCCTTTAGCAACGGCGCATACACAGGATACGATGGAAACTGTGATGAGCACGAAAGGGGCTCCTCGTCCTACTTCCCTTAAAAAATTAAACCAAGTTATAAAGTTTTTAAACAGATTTACAGTAGTTTTAATGTGTCTACTGAAAAGCTGGGTTCATGTCAGCTTTTGTATTAAGAAAAAAGTTATTTCCTAATAACCCTTTATAAAAGTAATTGCTGATTCTAAAAAGTCATTATCTAAAACAATGCTAATAAATACTATAGTTTTCTTAGTAAAGTTTCTAAGCAATACTCAGTATGCCTTTCTTGTTTTATATATATTTGCAACATGAGTGAATGTATTTCATTTTTGTTTTGCTATTAATATTTCTTTTTTTGTTAGGACAATTTTTTGAGAGCAGTTTTAGGTCCACAGCAAAATTAAGAGGAAGGTACAGAGAGTTCCCATATACCCCCATCCCCCCACACACATCCTCCCCCACTATCAACATTCCCCACCGGCGTAGTACGTTCGTCATAACTGATGAATGTCCATGGACACATCATTATCACCCATAGTCCACAGTTTACCTTGGGGTTGTACATTCTGTGGGTTTGGACAAATGAATAATGCCATGTATCCACCATTATAGTATCATACAAAGTAGTTTCTTTTTCTTTTAGATAATCTGTGACATTCGTTAAAAAATAAAGACATTATATATATAATCAATTCATTATGGCATTTTTATGATGGACTAAATTCTTATTAAGTTGTTCTTTCTCTGTTCTATTAATTTTTCTGTCCATCCATAAAACTGCACCACACTCTTAATTCTTGCAACTTAAAGCATATCTCTATATCAGGTGAAGCAAATGCTTCTCCCTCTATGTGCTCCACGTGGGCCCTCCTGGTCCTCCTCTCTTTGGGGGAGGAATAGGATTCACAACCAAGCCTCTCTGGCTGGATAGGGCCATATGACTTGTTCTGGACTACGTCTTGTGAGCACAGTGGCATGTGTTATTTCAAGGCCAGAATATTTAATCATCAATTGGAGATCCTCTAAAGTTCTCTTCTATCTGCTACACTGCCTGCCAATATTTGAGATGGAGAATGCTATTTCAGCTTGAATCTCAGAGTAAGGAAGCGAAGAAGTCAATCTGAAACAGACACAACACCGTGAATAAACCTTTATTATTTTAAGCCACTGAGATGGGCCGAGGGTTGTCACTGCATCCTAACCTAGTTGATTCTAACTAATACACACCAAAATAATTGATGTTTTCAAATACTGCCTGGATATTCTTTTCTCCTTAGGATTTTGGTTGGAAATGTATCTGAAGGTTCGTTTTGGAAGAATTGACATCGTTAGAATCAGGAATCTTCCTGTTGGGGTGGTATGACCCCTCACCTACATCTTTATAGTTCTGTGTAAAGTTGTATAGATTTCATGAAGAAAGTTTAAACTAAGAGTCAGGCATGTGTTGCTATTTCTTATTTTTATTTGTTCCCGTAATATAAAGATTTTTAATTATCTTGCAACTGGCCATGTTGTTGAATTTTCTTAATAGTTCTAATAGCTTTGAATTGAGCCTAAGTTTCCTAGGTCAAAAACGAATGATGCTAAATAATGACAATTTTCTCTATTTCTTTCTGCTAATTCATGCCTCATTTCTAGTTTACATCTTATTGTGTAGGATGGACATTTCAGAATAACGTTAAATATATCTGTGAATGTGGATCCTTTTCCCTTGTTCTTTATCAGAGGTCAGCAAGCTTTTTCTGTAAAATACTAGCTAGTAAATATTTTTATCTTTGTGACCATACCATCTCTGTCATAGCTACTCAACACTACCATTATAACTTAAAAGCAACCATAAACAATAAATAAAAAATGAGCCTAGCTGAATGTGACCCATAGACCATGATTTACTGAACATTGTCTTATTTTAGTAACAAGGCTTTTAATGTTTCACCATTACTATGATTTTGGCTATTGGTTTCTTTAGTGTTTTAAAAAATTAATCCTTCAATTCTAGGGTTTTTTCTTTATTTTTTTTCTCATAATTCTTGTTTGACATGTATCAACAGCACCACATTTTAAAAATCTTTTCCATAATAATTGCATTAATAAATTCTAAATTTCTCTAGAATGTTCTAGAAATTTCTCTAGAATATTCTATAACATAATAAAAGGGTAGTCAAAAAATCTAACCACTATAGAGGAGGAAAGATATCTTTCCTCTATCCATTCTTAAGTTTCTTACATTGAATCCTTACATTTCTATCATGAATTCTACTTAGTCATTTTGTTATTTATTCCTGGATTTTATTAAACACATATTAATTGGATCCTCATGATGTATCCAGCACTCTTCCAGAAGTAATGGATGCAGCAGTCCACAAGCAGACAAAGGCCCCTGCTCTCAGAGAGCTGATATTCTAGTAGGAGGACACAGATAATTACAAAGACGCTTAAATATGTCAGGTGGAGAATAATAAAGCAGGGATAAAGAGTGACAAGGTGGGCTACTATTTTAGACATGGGGCTCAAGAAGGCCTCTCTGATCAGGTGACATTTGAGCAGAGACTTTAAGGAAGTGAGGGCACAATCTAGTAAACTAAACAAGCAACTAGTACAGTACAAAAGTGTCAGAATAGGATGCTCCAGGAGGACACAGCAGGAGTGGGGTCAGCAAGTTCTGGGAGGAAGCAACATGTAATCCGAGACTTTAAAGGAAAGCTATACCAGTGTGAAGGTTCATTTTATGTGTCAAGTTGACGGGGCCACAGGGTGCCCAGACATTTGGTCAGACATTATTGTGGGTGTGTTTGTGACGGCGCTTCTGGATGAGGTTAACATTTGAATTGGTAAGCTGAGGAAAGCAGATTGCCTGCTCTAATGTGGGTGTGCCTCATTGAATCCACTGAAGACCTAATAAAACAAAGAGACTGAGTAAGAGGGAGCTCTTCCTCTGACTGCCTTGAGCTGGGACATCGGTGTCTTTCTGCCTTTGGACCTGAATTGGAACTTTGGCTCTCCTGGTTCTCAGGCCAGGAAAGTGAGGAGTCATACCAAACTGGGACTGGCACTACAGCATCAGGTCTTCAGGGTCTCCAGCTTGCCAACCCATGTCTGCATGAGCCAATTCTTTATAAATTTCTTTATATGTATACACACAAACACATGTGCACACTTGCGTGCGTGCACACACACACACACACACACCCTGGTGGTTCTGTTGCTCTGAAGAATCCTGACTAACACAATGAGTAGGATAGAAAAGAGTGTTCCACAGTAACTTGATGTATGGTCCCCAAATTAGAGGGAAAGGGCAGTTACAAGCAAGTAAAAGAAGTTCACAATGAATGAGGCATGGAGCATGACAAAAGAAGATGTGAGGAGCAGGGCTGGACAGATGGGAAGGAATTGGGTGGTCCGTGGTCCTGAAAACCCTGCTGGGTGTGCACCGTGTCCTGTGGGCAATGGGGAGCCATTGTGTATTTTAAGAAGCAAAGTGACCTGTGGGGCCGCCAGGTCACAGCCCCAGTGGTCATCATCCCCTACTATCTCCATGTAGAATACGTGGACTGCTGCCAATGGAGTTCAACAATGTCAAGTCACTGAACTGGATTTTGCCATATACTGGGCCACAGAGAAAACTTAGATGGATCTTAAGAAGGAAAAATTGTTCAGGCTGTATTATCTGGCTTAACACAAAAAGAAATTATAACATAATAAAAGGGTAGTCAAAAAAAAAAAAAACAACTAACCACTGTAGGGAAGGAAAGGTACCTTTCCTCTATCCATCATGCTGGAGGCTCCTATCAGAAAAGACAGATTAACAAGAGGAAAGCATACACATGTATTTAAGTTTTATGTGATGCAGGAACCTTCGTAAGGAAATGACCACCCAAACAAACAGGTAAATATGTGTGTTTTTATGCTAGTTTTGAGAAGAATGGAAAGTGGTGGAGAAATAAGATAGGGCGAACAGAGTGTGATCTAATGGAAATAAACCGAGGGAACTTGGCAAGGCCTGTGTGTACAGATTCTTCTCTGTGTCCCTGTGTCTCCGGAGATAAGGATGCTCTTTTCCTCTGAGTGTAGGGAAGGCACCTCTCACATGAGAGTCTTATGACCCTTCTAGGTTTTATGACCTGCTTCAGGGGAAAAAGATGAGGGTAGGTCGGAGACTTTCCTGATTCTGCCATTTTCAAAATTTCCTTCAGTTTAAAATATTCGATATACCAAAATGCCATATTTAAGGGCAATGCATCCTGAACTCTGTCACTATGTAGGGGAAATTTTAAATGCTCTTTTAAAATTCACCTTGGCGGGGGGAAAAGTGGCAGACTAGAGGCAGCCTGTCAGAGCGCTGCTCCCAAGGAAAGAAGGAAAACGTGCAGGCAGCTACCTACACAAGTATCGCTCATCCCAGAAGCAGCACTGTGAAGTCACAGAGAAGCAACACAGGACACTCAGTGTGGAAAAAAAGGTGACGGGGTAATGCATATAAAGAGATTAGAGAATGTGGAGAGAGCAATAGGAGAACGTAGCACGGGAGCTCCTTGCTCGCCCTGCTCACTCAGTGTGGACTGAACTTTAAGACGGCACCTACCACCCTCCCCCAGACCTCCTACCTGCTCAGACAGGGACATGCCTGGAGTCTATGCAGAGCCATCGCACTAGATAACAAGTGCTGTGGGGATCAGGCAACCGCTAAAGCCAAAGCCTCCTGAACTCTCAAGTGCACCATGTCGGTCTACACTGGGCTGGGGAAGGAGTGGACTATCTTGTGGCTTCCCTGAGCTGTAGGCTGGAATTTAAAACCAGGTGCTTCATTTCTAGAGTGTAGGGACCTAGGCATGGGAATTGTCTAGAGAGCAACAGGCCCCAATCTGAGAGGCTCTGGGCATCCACTTTGGCAGGTCCCATGTGGGGTGTGAAGAGCTGCAACCTCTGCTCATCTGACCTGGCATCTGTGGGACTCTTGTGCCTAAGAAGCAGCCTGCACCCTGCTAGCCCTGAATCCACCCTCCCAGCCCCAGCCTCCTCCTGCCTGCCTGGCCCTGACCCTATCCTCCAGCTCAGGTCACCCCGCCATATACATGGCCACTGCTTTCGGCCCAGAGCCCCTGCTCGGGGACTTTACTTCCAGCTGCACCCCAGTCCCAGCTTGGAGGCTCTCATGCAGGAGCATAGTGGGCTCCAAACTGAGAGGCTTGGGGTGGCTGCTTTGGCAGGCTCTGAGAGGAGCATGGAGAGCCCCATGGTCCCTGGGCCACTGGAGCCAGCAACAGCCTGCCTGGCTTGGCATTAGTGGGAACTGAGTGTCTGCTGTGTGCTTGCCCTGACTCCACCCTCTAGCCTCAACTGCCTCCTGCCTACTTGGCCCTGACCTGCCATCCAGGGCAGAATCCACCCACCATCTGCACAGCCCCAATTTGGGCTCAGAGGTTCTGCTTGCAGCTCCTTCTTACTCCCATCTCTGAGGCTGTCATGTTTGAGCCCAAGGCTTCATCCATGTGCCTCCAGAAATCCCACCAGGCCTGAGACACCATCCCCAACTTCTCCAGTGCTGCATCTGGACCCCAAGGCCCCACCCCAGAGCTTCCACCACCAAACCAGGGCTGGAAGAGCTGCTCCAAAGTCCAATGCCCCACCAGGGACCGCCCCCCCGCCACCAGCCTCAAACCACCAACACATTGCAACCTGCTTTGAGTGAACACCCACAGCCCTGGAACCCACACCCCAGCTGCTGCAGTTAACTCTGTGAGGAGACCCTGGTAGAGCAATCCACACAACACCAGCCTCAGTGAAGAGAGTTTCATCCTCTAGCTCCCAATTTTAACATCCTACAACTATCTGGAGAGTTCCCAGCAAGGAAAAGGAGTCCTGCAAACATACGAACCCAGAACTCAGAAGAGGGTTCAGATGAGAAGAAACCAGCAAAAGAGCTCTGGCAACATGAAAAATCAAAACAGATCAACACCCCCAAGGCATCGTAATGGAGCTATAGCTGTGAACTCCAACTATAATGAAATTGTTGAAATGACAGAAATGGAATTCAGAATACGGATGGTAAATGAGATGAATGGAATGGAAGAGAAAGTTGAAAGAAGCCCAAAAAGTATTTCAGGAAATTAATGAAAAAGTCACCAAAGACATTGAGAAAATTAGGAAGGATATAATAGAACTTAAGGAAATTAAAGAGTGTTTCAGGGATTTTTAGAATGCAACAGAAAGTTTCAGCAACAGGTTAACCCAAGGAAAAGAAAGAATCTCAGAGCTTGAAGACATGGCTCTTAAGCCAACCCAATTATTTAAAGAAGCAGAGAAGAGAACAAGGGCAGAGCAATTACTTAGAGACATTTGGGACTATTTGAAGTGAACAAATTATAAATATTCCTGAGGGAGAAGAAGATAGTGTTAAAAACATAGAAAATCTATTTGAAGTAATTATTGTAGGAAACTTCTCTAGTATCACCAGGGATCCAGACATCCAGATATAAGATGGTCATCAAACTCCAGGAAGATTCATAGCAAATAGAACATCTCCAGGACACATAGTATTCAACCTGGACAAAGTGAAAGTGGAAGAGAAAATTCTACAAGCAACTAGATGTAAGCAACAACTAATCTACAAGGGAAAACCCATCAGGATAACAGGAGACTTCTTAGCATAAACCTTACAAGCCAGAAGGGAGTGGGCTCCCATCCTCAACCTTCTTAAACAAAACAACTTCCAGCCTAGAATTTTGTATACTGCAAAACTAAGTTTCACATTTGATGGAAAAATTAAGTCTTTTCCAGAGAAGCAAACACTGAGGGAATTCACCAAGTCCAATTCCTTCCCTGCAGGAAGTACTCAAACCAGCACTTTACATGTCTCAGCACAATACATACCCACCGTTGTAAAAACCGCCAAAAAACTAAAGGTCAGAGCCCAGTCACCACAATGGCTGAAGAGGTAAAACAGAGCAATAAAGTTCTACTCAACAGGAAGAAGAGAAATCCACCCTACTTATCAATCCTTTCAATAAATGTGAATGGCTTGAACTCCTCATTGAAAAGACATAGCCTGGCTAAATGGATAAAAAATATATACATACAAGCCAAGTATCTGCTGTCCCCAGGAAACACATCTAACCCACAGGGACTCATTCAGATTCAAGGCGAAGGGATGGAAAACAATATTCCACGCAAATGAAAACCAAAAGAAAACTGGTATAGCAGTTCTCATATCAGGTATTATAGACTTCAATTCAACAAAAGTAAATAAAGACAAAGATGGTCATTATATAATGATAATGTGAACAATTCAACAAGACATAACAATTATAAATATTTATGCATCTAACATAGGTGAATCCAGATTCATAAAGCAAATCTTACTTGTTCTAAACAAAATAATAGACAGCAGCACTGTAATAGCTGGGGATTTCAACACCCCACTGACAGAACAGGACAGATCCTCCAAACAGAAAATAAACAAAGAAACAATAGACTTAAATAAAGTCTATTGTCTTTGTTTTAGAACTCTAAAACAAATGGGCCTAACAGAAATTTACAGAACATTCTATCCAAAAACCGCTGAATATACATTCTTCTCATCATTGCATGAAACATTCTCTAAGACTGATCACATCTTGGGCCACAAAACGTGTCTCAATAAGTTTTAAAAAATAGAAATTATATCATTCATCTTCTCAAACCATGGTGGAATAAAATTAGAAATCGACTCCAATAGAAACACTCATCTCCACACAAAGTCATGGAATCTAAACAACCTGCTGCTGAATGATATTCAGGTCAAGGAGCAAATTAAGATGGAAATCAAAAGATTCTTTGAACTAAATGATAATGCAGACACAAGTTATCAAAATCTGTGGGATACAGCAAAAGCAGTCCTGAGAGGAAAACTCATAGCCTTAAATGCTCATGTCCAAAAGACAGAAAGATCACAAATCCACAAACTAATGAATTATCTCAAGGAACTGGAAAAGGAAGAGCAAACAAATCCCAAACCCAGAAGAAGAAAAGAAATAATGAAGATCAGAGCATAACTAAATGAAATCAAGAACAAAAGAATTATACAGAAAATTTATGAAACAAAAAGTTGGTTCTTTGAAAAGATAAACAAAATTGATAAGCCTCTTGCTAGATTAACCAGAAACAGAAAAGAAAGGACTCTAATAAGCTCACTCAGAAGTGAAAAAGGAGAAATCACAACTAATACTGCAGAAATGCAAAGTGTCATCTCTGACTACTAGAAAAACCTCTATGCTCATAAACTTGAAA
>NW_012149230.1:2117021-2119138 GCF_000956105.1 Propithecus coquereli | reverse complement strand
CACTCTTCTGAGAAGTATCACAAGAATGGCAAAACAAGCACCACATGTACTCACCATTAAATTGGAACTAATCAATCACACTTATGTGCACGTGTGGAAATAACATTCATCAGAAATCAATCAGGTGGAAGGAGGAGGAAGGGAGGGGTGAATTCACACCTAATGGGTACAATGCACACTATCTACATGATGGAAACACTTGTAACTTTGACTCAAATGGTACAAAAGCATTTATTTAACCAAAATGTTTGTACCCCTATAATATTCTGAAATTTAAAAAAAGAGGAAAAAACTTGAAGTCACACTTTTTTATTCCATGACATAGTATAATGCTACAATAATTAAAAGAATGTGATCACGGTGGGAGGAATATAAACATGTATATAAACGGAGGATAACATAGCAGCCACAAATAGAAGCATGCAAATACAGACAGCTGATCTTTGCCAAAGCTGTAAATGCAAATTTTATATGTCATGGATCAATTGGATGACCAAATGGAAACAAAAGAAAGAGATGAAACTTTCCACCTTACGCAAAAATTCACTCAAAATGCTTCACAGACATAAATGTAATACACAAAACTACAAAAATTCTGGAAGAAAGCACATGAGAAGATCTACATGGCCTTGAGTTTTCTGATGAGATTTTATATACAGCATTGAAAAAATTATCTATGAAAGAAAAATTGATACGTGTACTTTGTTAAAAATTTCTACTTTGTGACACTGTGAATAGAATAAAAAGACCAGCCCCAGACTGTCAAATATTTATAAGAGATGTATTGAAAAGGGAATTGTATCAAAATCTATAAGTCTGATAAAACTCAGCAATAAGAAAACAAACATCCCAAATAAAGAATTGATAATGGCCTGAACAGAAGCCTCACCCAAAAAAAGGTATACAGGTGGCAAATGAACCTCCAAAATTATATTAAAAATCACTTGTCTTCATAGAAATGCAACCTAAAATTAAAGCAAAAATGAGAGACCACGACTCACGCATTAGAGTGACTAAAATGCAAACTCACAGATAAACATACTACAAGGACACCAGTTGCTGGCCAGGATGCAGAGCAGCAAAAACGATTTTTCCTCGCAGTTGGTTATGGACTGTGGTACAGCCACTTTAGGGATATATTGGCAATTTCTTAAAAGCTAGTCTCACTACATGATCAACCACTCATGCTCTTAGGTATGAACACAGTAGTTTTGGTTTGAAATCTATTCTGGACATAAAAACCAGCACACAAATGTGCACCACACCTTCATTTATACTGGCCAGAATCTGGGCTGAGCCAAGATGCCCCCATAAGGCGAATGCGTGACTAAGCCGTGGTGTATCTGGGTAATGGAATACTATTCAGGGAAAAGCAGGAAAGAGCTCACAAGCCACAGGAAGCATGGATGAAGCTCCAAATCCTATCGCTAAGTGAAAGAAGCCACCCTGAAAGGCTACGTACTGTGTGGTCCCACTCATACGACACCTGGGAAGACAAAAGTACAGAATCGGTCAGCACATCAGTGGTTGCCGGAGATGCCGAGGTCAACAAGACTCAGGTGAAGACTCCCGTGTGATACTTTAATGCTGGATACTTGTCAGTATGCATTTGACAAGACCCATAGATTTTTACATCATAAAAAGCAAATCCTAATTTATGCATATTTAACAAAAAGGATATAAGAGGTCGATAGATACCAGGATGGAATGCAAATGTGACTGGAGAATCTAACTCTATTGCGAGCATGTGAAACAAACTCACACGAGTAGTGCGGGGAAGGAGCTGACCTGGCAAACTTTGGAAATGAGTAGACTCTGTGACACAAAAGCCAAAAGGAGCTGGGAACAGGCAGGGGCTCTACCTGAGAAGAGTTCCTTCCTGTGAGGTTATTGGTTAACCACTGTGAAACCACCACACGGAAACGCTGGAAATGAGCAAGCAAATATGTGTCCAAAGGTAGGAGAAAAAATAAAACAAAATTTGTCTTGGAGCCAATAAGTACAGGAAAACTGTAACTGCAAACTATTTAGAAATTAAAAATCAGTTTAAAATGTATGTAGGATTTGATCAGAACAATACAAAGACAAAAAATCATAGTCTTAAGTTCATTAGAAAA
>NW_012149230.1:2114919-2116971 GCF_000956105.1 Propithecus coquereli | reverse complement strand
CAGAAGTGAAAAAGGAGAAATCACAACTAATACTGCAGAAATGCAAAGTGTCATCTCTGACTACTAGAAAAACCTCTATGCTCATAAACTTGAAAACATGGAGGAAATGGAAAAATTCTTGAAAACACACAACCCCCCTAGGCTCAATCAGAAAGAAGTAGAACTCTTGAACAGACCAATATCAAGCACTGAAATTGAAGCAGCAATAAAAAGAAATCTTCAAACAAAAAAAAGTCCTGGATCAGATGGTTTCACACCCAAATTTTACCAAACCTAAAAAGAACTGGTATGTGTACTGCAGAAAGTATTCCATAACATTGAGAAAGAAAGAATCCTCCCAGACTCATTCTATGAATTCAATATTGCCTTCATACCAAAGCCAGGAAAGGACAACAAAAAAGAAAACTACAGACCAATAACTCTTATGAATACAAATGGAAAAATTCTCAATAAAATCTTAGCAGACCAAATTCAGCTGCTCATCAAAAAAAATAATCCATCACAACCAAGTGGGCTTCATCCCAGAAATGCAGGAATGGTTCAACATATGTAAATCTATAAATAAAATTCACCACATAAATAGAAGTAAAAACAAAGACCATATGATCCTCTCAATGGATTCTAAAAAAGCTTCTGACGAAATTCAGCACTACTTTATAATAAGAATGCTTAACAAAATAGGCATAGATGGGACTCACCTCAAAATGATAAAAGCCACATATAACAAACCCACAGCCAACATCATACTGTATAAGGAAAAATTGAAAGCATTCCCACTTATAACTGAAACCAGACAAGGTTGCCTACTATCACCACTTCTATTTGACAGAGTGCTGGAAGTCCTTGCTAGAGCAATCAGACAAGAGAAGGAAATCAAGTTTAGCCAAATGGGGAAAGAAGAGGCCAAACTATCACTCTTTGCTGACGATATGATCTTATACCTACAAAAACCCAAAGATTCAACCAAGAGACTCCTGGAATTGATAAATAAATTCAGCAAAGTCTCAGGTTACAAAATCAATGTATACAGATCAGTAGCATTCCTACACACCAACAAGAGTCAAGCTAAGAATCAAATCAAAGATGCAATACCTTTCACAATAGCAACAAAGAAAATAAAATAACTAGGAATATATTTAACCAAGGAGATAAAAGACCTCTATAGGGAGAACTATGAAACACTGAGGAAAGAAATTACAGAGGATATAAACAGATTGAAAAACATATCATGCTCATGAATAGGCAGAATCAACATTATTGAAATGTCTATACTACCCAAAGTGATTTACGGATTCAATGCAATACCCATTAAAATACCAATGTAATTTTTCACAGATCTAGGAAAAATAGTTCTTCGCTTCATATGGAACCAGAAAAGATTCCAAATAGCCAAAGAAAACTTACGTAATAAGAACAAATAGGTAGGCACCACTTTACCAGATTTCAAGTTATACTACAAGGCTATAGTAATCAAAACAGCATGGTGCTGGCACAAAAATAGAGACAAAGACCTATGGATCATAACAAAGAACCCAGATATGAAACCATCCTCATATTGCCATCTGATCTTTAACAAATCAGACAAAAACATAACTGGGGAAAAGAATCCCTATTCAATAAATGATGCTGGGAAAATTGGATAGCCACATGTAGAAGACTGAAACAGGATCTGCACCTCTCACCACTCACAAAAATTAGTTCATGAAGAATAACAGATTTAAACTGACAGTAGGAAACTATAATAATTCTAGAAGAAAATGTTGGAAAAACTCTTATAGATATTGCCTAGGCAAAGAATTTATGAAGAAGACCCCAAAAGCAATCACAGCAACAACAACAAAAAAAATAAATGGAACCTGATCAAATTAAAAAGCTCCTGCACAGCCAAGGACACAGTCAATAGAGCAAATAGACAGAACCTACAGAATGGGAGAAAATATTTGTATGCTATACATCCGATAAAGGACTGATAACTAGAATCTATATAGAATTCAAGAAAATCAGCAAGAAAAAATCAAACAAACCTATCAAAAAGTGGGCAAAGGACATGAA
>NW_012149230.1:1864380-2112315 GCF_000956105.1 Propithecus coquereli | reverse complement strand
CAAAGACAAAAAATCATAGTCTTAAGTTCATTAGAAAACAAGAAGGACTATCAATAAATAAGATAATTTAATTCAAGAAATTTAAGAAAAGTCAAAGAGAAAAACTGATCCCAAGAATAAAGGGCCTCTATGTTTGCTGTGCTCTCTGCCTAGAACTCTCTTTCTCTAACGTCTTCCTTCAGGTCTCTGCTCGAATGTGACCTGATCAGAGAGGCTTCCCCTGAAGCATCGGGGTGGCATCCTTTCCTGCCACTCTTTAACTCCGCTTTACTGTCCTCCACCCACCGTGATCTGTGTGTCTTTGTCATTATCTGTGTCCTCCCTCTGGAATAGCAGCGCCATGAGAGCAGGGACCTTTGTCTGTTTTGTCTCCGACTGCGTCTCCTGTTCTAGAGCAGCGCCTGGTACATGGGCTCCACGTGGCAGCGTCTGTGACCAGCCTGTTCGAATGTCATCCTCTACCCAGGCCAGTCTGTTGGCAGACACTTCATAAATACATACTGGATTAATGTTACGGTGTTTCACTGGACATGTAAAAAAATCAATATTATTTTGGGGTACAAAAATTTGTATACATACATATAATTATTAATTCAAATGCAATAATTAAAATATTCCATTCCTCTACATCACTTTTTTTTTTTGGTCTAACTGATCAAATTCTGAAAGTCACATTTTGTTAAAGTACAGCACCAAGATTGTATCAACTGCTCTTCATCTTCCAATCAGTTGTGCTTTATATCTCTCAATATTATATATTTTTGGTACATAAAGTTTCAGGAGTTAATTTTTTTTGTTTTGAATTTTTCATTAATACTAAATGACCCTTTTATTCCACTTAATACTTTTGGCCTTAAATCCATTTTGTGTGGTATTAGTATTAGACTCTGGGTTTATTTTCATTGCATATTCCTAAGATATCGTATCCCATTCCATTATTTTTAGTTCTTCTGTGTCATTTTGTTTTAGGTATCTCTCCTATGAACAGTATATAGTTGAAATTTGCCTTGTTACCCAATCTGAGAATTCAATCTTCTGATTAGAAGTTTAACTTACTTGTATTCTTAACATGACAACCAGTAAATCTGGTCACATCTTCAGCATAGTATTATACACTTTCTATTTTGTGAATGTCTGTCTTAGTCTTCTTAGGCTGCTATAGCAAAATACCATAGTCTATGTGGCTTAAACAACAGACATTTATTCCTCCCAGTTGTGGAGGCTGGAGGTCTAAGATCTGGGTGCCAGCTTGGCTGCGTTCTTGGTGAGGGCTGCCTTCCTGGCTTGCAGACGACTACCTTCTCACTGTTCTTCACGTGGTAGAAAGAGGAAGCTCTGGTGTCTCTTCCTCTTCTTATCAGGGCACTAATCCTATCACAGGGGCCTCACCTTCATGGCCTCATCTAACCCTAATCACCTCCCAAAGGCCCCACCTCCTAATACCATCACATTGAGGGCTTAAGCTTTCATCATATGAATTTGGAGTGGGGGAGGGATATAAGTGTTCAGTGCATAACCGTGTCTTTTTACTAGGGTCACCTTTCTAAATCTAGTTGTTTCTTCTACCTGGTCTCTCTTTATTCCTCCTTTATGGATACCAAAGTATCTGCCTTACAGAGAAAGAGCCTTGCAGCTGACAGTCTGTGTCAGAGAACAAAGCAGGTCCACTGTAGCTGTCTTCTCCAGTTGACTTGTCCCTGCACCTCCCCACAGGGAAGCTCTTGGAAGCTGTGGATCCTGGAAGCTAAAGGGGTCCAAGGAGCTGACATGTATGGCTTCATGGCTCCAATCCCTACCACACATGCTTACACCCACATACCCAGTTTAGGGGCTTATTCCAAGACACCACTCATACTAACTTCCCATAATACTCAGTGGTGGGATAGAGCCAACTTGGGCAGGCTCAGAAAAGCCAAGTCTGTGTGTCCCTTCCCGGTTCTGCTTTGGTGGCTTGCAATTGGCCAAGGCAGGAGTATTCACACCACACACCAAATGCTCCAAATTAGAGCTTTATTTTTCCAGAAAGTCAGTTTGCCAGTTCACCCTGCCAACACCTGCATTTTCTAAACAAGAAGAATTATGATTTTATCCTTTGTCACTACTCTGTGCTGTCTCAAAAATTCCTTCACCTTTGTAACATGTTGATGGAACCCTTTCCTCGTTTCTGACACTGTATTTTCCTGATCTTTGTGTCCCTTCGGTAATTTAACTTGATTTCCAAATGCCAGGTTGGGATGTACAATTGAAATGTTGTCGTCTATTTCAAAAGTCCTTGTGACATGTCTTCATTCCATTATCCATGCAAAACATGGGCAGAATTACACAGATCCCTGTTTGCTGCTTTAATTATCACTGCTCAGCCAAATAGCACTTGCTCTGCCACTAATGATTCTAATCTAAACTGGGAATTGATGTTGACAAAACACAAGCTGTTTAGTTTTTGCAAAGGCTGATCAAATCCCCTACCAAAAACAGGATTTCCTAGATATCCATAACTGAAGCCCCATTTATTGGAGAAAATTCCAGCTGATAGTCAGGGGAGTAGATAAAAAAATCCTTGGGAAAGTAGGAGGGGATTTGCAAGATCATGAAAATATAACTATGGTTATATCAGGCAAGATCTGAACCCAGGGGGGTTCCCCGGTCGTCCCTTGTGAAAATATGGCAAAATGGTAATTGAATGTACCCTGCTGATGCTCTCCACGGTTAATACAACACCTCATTTAGGGCAGTGTGTCAAGGGAACTGGATATGTTCTAGAGCTTAGAAAGGAATACAGTTGGCATGTGAGGCAAAACCAGAGAGATCACGGCAATTTTGTAAATCAAGATAAATTTGTAGTGGGAAATAGGGAGTCACTGAAGGTTTTTAAGCAGGAAAACAATGTAATAAAAGTTGTAATTAAGGAAGATTAGTCTGGCAGTATTAGGGGAAGATCTATCTTAAGTTTCCTATATAGAAACAGAGATGGAATTAGGAATGAGTTTAAAAAGAGAGACAGAGAGGGAAAAAAGCGTCACTCTCTTCTGCTTTTAGCAGGCAGTTAAAGTAACGCTTAGGCTGGGAAGTACTCAAGGAGTCTTGCAAAGCTTTCTCAGTTCATTAAGTTAAATTACTCCTTTGCTCTCATTCTGTTTTCATGGATGCTGAGCCAGTCCTGCAAAAGCACACCGGAGTCCTCCAGCAGCCCACAGCAGCCTCTTGCAGACTTCTTTTCACGCTGCGCCACTGTCACGGCAAATGAACACTGCCAGCCAACAGCCCACGTTCCAGTTTGAGCCTCCCGCTGTCCCCTTTTCGGAACAGTTGAAATCTCGTTCATTCTTATGGAAATAAAGAAATAGGAGCCCATGTCTGGTAACTCTCATTCCGGAGTCACTAGACAGCAGTAGAAATGCAACGAAGGACACCGAGAGGACTGGGTGCTCTTGCAAGCTTAGTGCATGAAGGAAATGGACTTTGCCAAACGCGACGGTCAGAGCTCGTCCGTGGTACAGATCAGACTGCACAGGCTGCGGCCTAACTGCTGCTTCTCAAGAAGCCAGTGCTCCCACCTGGAGTGCCTCTCCCGCTTCTCTGCAATATCTGCCTCCTGCCCAAGATCCGCCTAACGCCTCTCCTTGTTGGCGGGTCTGCAGGTCCTCCGGCTCACTGCAACCCTTGACCTTCTGAACAGTGACAGATTTTGCCTGCACCGCAAAATGGCATTTAGCTTATGTTTATTGCTTTTCATGTGTGAATTCTCTTTCCAACTAGAGCATGAACTCCTTAAAGACAGGAACCGTGTTTTATCTGACATCGATGTTCGGTGCCATGGGAAGAGGGAGGTGTTGAAGTTCAGCTCACTCTCCACAGTCCTGTATTCCAGACTATGCTCACCACGGGGAAACCCTTTCCATGTCTCCCAAGCCCCAGACCCAACCTTTATCCCTCACTCTCAGCAGATGCCCTGGATTCTTCCTTTCCTAAAAAGATAGTCATACAAGCTAAGTTCCCACAACCTCCTTTCTCTCCACTTCATGAGTTTATTCTCCTTCCCTGCTTTTCCAGAAGGCTCGCTGGCAAAGCCAACCACTTCCTTTTGGAATTTGCCTCAAGAGTTGCCCTGTCCTTTAGCCCAATATCTTCAACCCATCCTCCTTCTGCTACAACATCCCAAGTGTCCTTTCACCCTTCTGTTTCCTAGTGTTAGTATTCCCACAGTTTTCCCCAAAAGAGCTTTTCCCCAAACCATTTGTGAAAAATAGTGTGTATGCACTGCTTCCTCTGTTGTACCACCTACAAACTCCTTGCCTTCTTCTAATCTTGGGTCCTTTTACCACCAATTCATTGAAGCTGTTCTCTAAGGACGTCCAGTTCAAGCTCAGGACGGGAATCCGTGTTTAACTCCCTTGGACGTGGAAGTGCGCCACCCAGATCTCTCATCAAGGAGCACTTACTGTTCGGACGCGGGCGTGTGGTTGGCAGGCCACTTGCGGCTGTCAGCTCCTTCAAAGCCTCAGCTGAGTGGCCTTGTCTAAGACCAGACGTTTCTCAGGCAGCCACGTCTGGGGTTGCCAGATAAAATACAAGGTGCCAGGTTCAATTTGACTTCCAGACAAACAATGGAAAGTTTTTTTTTTTTTTTTAAATAGTCTCATGTAATATTTGGGACATGCTCATATTTTAGAAGTATTCACTGTTTATCCATAATTTAAATTTAACTGGGCATCCTGTATTTTAATTTGCTAAGTCTGACAACTCTACTCATCCATTAACTGAGCAAGATAAGAGGAGAAGGGCCAGAATCTTCTGGCTCCAACAAGGACAGCTGTGCTGGGCAGTAATTGCTCCAGAACTCCATGAAGGCAAAGCTTGGTCCAACTGGTATCACAGTTTGCCTTTTTTCTGCACAATCCTGCTTCCTCTGTCTCCCTTAGCAGGGGTAAACCACTAGAGCGTCCATTAGGCCATACTCTGTCTCAGTATCTTCCTTCAGCAGACCCACCCTGAGACATCTCTCCATCACACGTTCCCTTTTAAATGTCCACAGAAATATAAAATGAGGGATAACATGATTTAAGTCCTTTGAACCAGGGAAGTATACTGGAATGAAGGAACAAGCAGGCCTCCCTCTGGTGTACAAACGAGAAGGAGAAAGTGTCCTGGGTAACAAATGGACAGTATCCCTAAAAGACCAAAGCGTGCTAAACGGTGAGAACCTGGGATGACTAGTAATCACAGAAAAGCAAATGAAGTACGGTTGGACTACTATTTTTACCTGAGAAGTCGGTAAAGATAAAGAAGAAATACATCCAGTATTCTTGAACATATGCTAAAGTAACCAATTGTATATTTTGCTAGTAAAAGTATGAATTAATACAAGCTTTCTGGAGGGCAAAGATTATACCATGTACATACCTTTGAATCCAGGAATTTTATGCCTACAAATTTAACCTAAGGAAGTAATCAGACACATAACCAGATATGAACAAAAATGTTTAAAATGTCAAAAAATTTAAAACTACTAATAAGAAATTGGTTAAATAAATTATAGCAGCTCTATTGCAACCAGGGTATCTTACAGCCATTTAAAATTACTGTTTGTGTATATTCACTGACACAGAAATATATTCATGATCTATTGCTATATCAAAAAACAGATTATATATTAATATATAATATCTCTCTTTTTAAAAACATAGATGTATATATATATTTGGAAAAATAATCATAAATATTAAGTGTTTATCTTTGAATGGTGGGATTATGGGGGATTGATTTTATTTTTTACTATTTGTAATTTTTAATTTCCTTGCAATGAACAACACTGTCTGTACGATTTAACAAACTATACTTTGCTCTGTGCCATATGCACCAAAGCCTTCAGGTGTTTTCTCCTTGACCTCATCTTCTTAAAAAAAAAAAAAACTTTCTGTCTTACTATATCTACTTGACTCTCTAGAATCCTTTTCCACCTTCTTGGCTTTGCACTATTTTGTTCTTCTCCATTGGCTACTCCATTCCTTAGTTCTATTTCCTTCTCCTTTTCCCTTCATGTTGATGTTCCCCACTATTATGCTATCAGCTCTTTTATCTTCTGTTTTTCTATCTGTATAACCTACATTATTGCCTATGCGCTGATAACTCAGACAGGCAAACCTTAGCAGTACTGACTTCCCTCACGAACATGTGAAAGCCTGGCTCCCAAAGCTTCCTGGACTTCCAGGTTCAAATATTTATTCTGCACCTTCTATGTCTGGGAAACAATGCCTTGAGATGATGCTACAGTCAAGGAGCTTCCAATCTCCACTTGGATTTGCCAGTTTCAAAGTATTTAGCAACAAATGTGCCTCTTCGTCTTTTCCCAAATCAGCTCTTCTTCCTGACCTTCCATCTTCTGTTACTGGCACAACTATCATTTTAGTCACCCAGCCATTCCTGTGGCAGTAATTAATTAATTAGTTCGCTTAGCAAGTGAGGGATGTGATAAAGTCTTAGTGCTCAGCCTACGTATGAGAATCACCCAGGAAGCTTCAAAAAATACTGCTGCTTGTTTCCCACCCCAGAGATTCTGAGTCAATTGGTCTGGAGTCCCACCAGGGCGGTAAGAGTTTTAACACCGCCCCCGGTGGTTTCTAATATGCCGCCAGGGTTGAAAGTCACTGTGCTGAACAGAGAAGGAGCAGAACTTAATTACTGATTGCATAACGAAAGGAGAAAAGTCAAACTTTTTTTATAATTTATTTACTTTCTAGTGATATCATCTGGGTTTAATATCTATCCCCTGGTTGGTAGAAGCTGAATTGGCTTTCCCACTGCAGTTGAGTTTTTATCCAACTCAACTTCAGTCTTTCCACTATTTCCATAATGTATGCAGAGACTATAGTCATACTGCTTGCTCTGACCCAGGGAGTGTTTCCTGTGTTATTACACACACACACACACACGCACACACACACACACACACACACACACACACACACACACACACACGAAACAGGACTGCCCACTGCTCCCCAGACATTGCTTCTAGACTCGCCTTTGCCCTTACTATTCCTCCTACCTTGGCCATCCTTCGCCCCCCTCAGTCAATCACAATTCCAGCAGTCCTTCAGCTCTAAGGGTCGGTGGTGAACAACCTTGATAGCAGGCCCCTCCGGACCCCCAGGAGTCTTCCTCACTCTCCTAAACTCCAAAGCACTCCCTACGACTGTCTATGGAAAAGTTAGGAGTCCACACATCACATACTTCCAATCAGATTTTAAGCTCCCTGAGGGCGGAAGCTAAAATACCTTCATTTCTACATAGAGGAATGAAAGAGTTAACTTTAGAGGCTCCAGAGTCATCCTGCCTGAGTTTATATCCAAACTCTGCCACTTACACAAAGTGTGGGTGACTTCAGGCCAGTAATTTCCCTTCTGAGGTTGTGTCCTCCTCCTCCAAGTGAAGACAGCAGTAGGACCTCTGAAGATTATGAAGGTAAAATGAGGAAATACGTAAAAAGCACTTAGCACAATAATTGCTCCAAATGGCGTGGATGACGATGGGAATCAGCATGGGGGCCACAAAAGCGTATTCAGAAAGGTATTTAATTGTGAAGATGACACCATCTCTGGGTAGTAAATAGAAGGAAAATAAAAGCTCCTGGATTTGGAAAATTTTTATTATATTTTCTAACATGACTCCCTAGGACAACTCGAGTTATTACCACAGTTTCAGTTATTCCAGACAGCTCTTCCTGCTTCCCGGTCCTATGTAAATGTCCCAGCTTGGTGCCGTTTCTAAGATTCTAAATTTCATTTCGCACTGACAGCTTTTCTGAAAGCTCTGCTGCTCAGAGACGCCTGTGTCCTAAATGTTGTTTCTTTGCAGAATGAGACATTTTTAATCAGGTAAAACGGTGATGGAGAGAGTGGTGGATATCTATGCAGGGTACACTCACTGTGAAACATGCAGTCCTGCTGTTGAAGTTACAATAAACCAAGAGAGCAACAAACTCTTTCTGTCTAGTGGGCTGATAGCATTATAGCCTGTGGATCTAAAGTGAAATCTACTTTAAATTGAATTCATGTTCTGAGGGATAAATAATAAGGGCCTCTTCTGTATGCAACTGGATCAGAAGACCATATGCCGTGCAGGTGGCCGGGTGGGGGAGGGTGAGGACTTCCTCAGGGGCTCCCAGCGGCGAGGCTGCCATCTCTCCCAGCAAAATGGTCCTGCTGTTTTTTATGCCTCCTTGAAGTACCAGAGACTTAATGCATCCGTGTGGCAAGGCTGCAAACAAACGGATCACCTGAGCTTAGCATGTATCTGTATTTCTTTTCTCTCTTTTATCATCGACCTCACTCTCTTTGGTGGGACCTTCCTATCAGCATTTAAAGGTGGTCAAGTCCCTCTTATCTTTAAAAACAAAAATAAAAATAAAAAAATCCTCCCTCCTTTAGCTACTGATCCACTTCCTCGTCCTCTTCAATAGCCTTGAACTTGCTGTCTACACTCACTCTCTCTCTTTCTCATGCCTCATGCGTTTCTCAAACCATCTTGACATGAATGGCTTCCACCTCCAACTTCACAGGAACCACGCTGAAGTCTAATGACTTCCAGGTCGCTAAATCCATTCCTCGGCTATGGACACAACTACCAAATCCTCCTTCTACAGACACTCTGTTTTCAGCTTTTAGAATTCCTCATCCTCTAGGCCTCCCATACCAGCTTGATCTCTCCTCTGTGTAGCCTTCGCAGCAGACTTGTCCTCCCTGCACCTCAAGACTGGGTCTCGGGTCCTCTTTTCTTCCTGATCCTTCTTTCCCGCTGCTCTCAACCACATCTGTAAGCTCAACTACCAATGACTGCTGACTCTGTGTCCTCCACCCACTGGACCTGCCCTCTGAGTAGATGTATCCAAATGCTCCTTTGCATCTCCTACCTGCATTCTCAAAAGCTCTGCAAAATAATGTGCTCCAAACTACTGTCACCTCCACTGCTTACGTGATCATACTAGAAGCCCAACAGACAGCCTCGGTCCTTCCCTGGTCCTGGTTCACCCTAAAATCTGCAGGGCCCAGAGTAAGAGTATAAATGGAGCTCGTATGTATATGCATGATTTTTATGTTCATGTGAAGAATCAGTATCATACCTCACTCATATAATATGAATGAGTGAGACCAGAGTAATATGAGCTGTAGAGTATGGTCAGCCACATGCACAGCTACCACAAAAACAACACTAACTTACGTGTATCTTGCAGCAAAGCAAAACAAACAAGGTGGATGCTGAGTACAATGAGAAATTGTGCTTCGTAATGAAGAATTCATTTCATTCATGCTATAGACTCGACAGGGATTTTGACAAGTCGATTAATTTATCTTTTCTTTTACTAAGGCATTCCCTCTGCTCAGATTCTCCCTGCACTGGAAAGCAACAGTGCCGGCTATGGCAAAAGCCAAAAGTCTCCACAGCACTTAGACGCTTTCATTTATAGGAACTGAATGAAGGGATGGGGGGAAGCATGTCCCTGGGGCCTGGGCAGCCTCAGTCCGGAAAGTGAAAGTGGATGTTTAGGATTATGGTCGAGCAATTTGCCTGGGCTGAGAGAGAGACATTTGTTCATTAATATCTTCATTTATTGTAAGCGTTTGTGGTATGAGGGGTCTCCTAAAATGGGAATTGGCAAATTTTTTCCCTAAAAGGCCAGATAGTAAATATCTTAGGCTTTGTGGACCACACAGACTCTCTCACAACTACTCAATTCTGCCATTGCAGCAAAAAAGTAGCCACAGAACGAATGCGCACAGCTGTGTTGCAATAAAACTTTATTTAAAGAAATACCAGGACAGCTGAATTTGGCCCATGGGCTAGAGTTTGCCAAACCCTGGTCTAAAGTATAAGGCCCAGAGTAGGGGCACCTTTGTGCAAAACTGGGGCTAGTAGTATTGCCCTCATTCTCTACTTCTAATAAATCACCTTGTTCTATTTTACACCTTAAAACACATTTCAAATCCACCCATTTCTGAACACGTCACCGTCATCACCCTGGTCAAAGCTGCTTTTAGTTCCCACATGGGTGCATTTTGGAATCCCCGTTAAAGAGGCCTCTTGCTTCATTATTGCTCACACAATCTCCCACCTCACCTCTGCAGCTAAGATCACCTTCTAAAGCGCAATCTGATCACGCTGCTTCCCTACTCAAAACTTTTTTACACCTTCTCTAAAAATCAAAGCCACAGTTTCTAACGTGGCCAGTTGGCCCCTCACCAGCCTCAATAAAGCACCCCCTCTCTTGGGCCTTATCTCCAAACTCCGGAACCTTTCCTTCATGTCTTAAAACACTCATGTTTTCTTCCTTCCTGCATGCCGCCTCCTCTTCCCGCAAAACTGCTGCTCCTCTTCAGCCGGTGAATTCTTACCCCACACTCGCGCTCTCCTAAGGAGCCTCCTGGCCTCCCACACCAAGCCTGCACCACCCTTTCTTTCTTGCCCTTTATCACAGTTAACATTATATAAACACCTGAGTCAACACTCGCTGAATGAAATGCAAGCTCTGTGAGGACACAGCAATGCTCCGTCTAGTTCATTGCCCAGAGCAGCCCAAATCTTGAAAACCTCATTACATGAGGAGGAATTAAAGGAGTTAGAAATAGGGTGAGGCAGCAGGTGGAAGGAGAAGGAACAGGCACCGAGCAGGGAGGGGAGAGGACAGGGAGGGTTGTGTTCTTCAAGCACACTAAGATGTTCCAGGTAAAAGTGGCAACAGGTGCAGTCTGTGTGCTGCACACAGAGATGGGCAAAAACTAGACACATGGTTTGGGACGGAATAGGACAGCAACTAAATTTCTCATGAACTAAACCTCTTTGAACTTCTTTGTTCCGTGGCAGGAAGTTAATGCGAAAGTTTTGGCTTGGAACTTTTAGGAAATATCTAATGATTAGAGCCGTTCATTGGTGAAACAAGCTGGTCTTATTGTGACAGCCTCCCTAGGACTGTGCTGTGGGAGGGAAATTGTCCCTGCAGGAGCAGGAAAGAAGTGCTGGGGGAGGGGTAATCGCTGTGTGCAGGGCATGATGCAGGGCCCGTGTCTACGATGGGATGAGGATGAACATCATCTCTCTGCAAATACATGCCACCTGTAAAAAGAATGAAGGTATTGAGAGGAGTGAGCAAAAGGCAGCACAGAATACGGTGTTTACATATAAAGGTGCAGGATCTGGGCACAATACCCGTCAGCACCGTGCATGCACGTCCTGTTCCCTCCTCTGTACGACAGTGAGGATTGCTGCAAACACACATGGGGCGACATCGGGAGGGTCCTGGCCTGAGGAACATTCAGCACTATTATGGTCCTTGTGAGGTTGAAAGCGCTGCTTTAATAAGGCAGATCTGATAGGACCTTGGATGATATACCTACCGTGACCCCTTTGTATAGCGCTTTTATTTCAAAGTGCTTCCATACCAACCATCTTATTGAATCCAGCACACAACATCATGCATTAGGAACGCCTTGAGAACTTTCAGCATCATCAAAAACTAGACACACGGTTTGGGACGGAATACAGCAGCATCTAAATTTCTCATGAACTAAACCTCTTTGGACTTCTTTGTTCCTGGAGGTCCTTCGCAGCTAGCAAGGCAGCTCATGAGCCAACCTGTCCAGTATACTAAGTTTGTCGTCATGGGACAGGGTAAAGGCTCCAGGAGGTCTTATTGCCTAGGCCCGCCCCTGCCTGTCACTGGGCAGACTGCTTTTCCACATCTGGAAGCAGAGGGAGAGAAACTAGCCCTCAAAACTCACTAGAGTGAGTTCTAAAAAGGAAGACCATCTTATTCATCTCGGTATGTTCAGAGCTTAGTTTGGGCCTAACTAGGCATCGTTGTGGAGATGGCATGGCCCAGACACAAGAGCTGTGGAATCAGGTAGCCTTGAGCTCACATTCGGGAGCAGGCCACTGCCAGCAATGAGCCACTTGAACAAATGACCTAACCTCTGGGGACCTCACTCTCCTCATCTGTAAACTGGGCCACCCAACTTGTGAGGCTGCTGAGGACTGTTGCTCGTGTATGCAACAAACCCTGCACTGGAGGAGCCGGGATGGGCAGGAGCTCTCATTCCTGACCTGGTTCTTAAGCCTATGACTTCGGGCAGTTTTTCCCAAAATGGGTTCTTCTGAGCAGGGGCCTAAGATTCACCTATGGTGCTTTAAATTTAAAATGCAGATTCAGAGCTCTGTGCAAACCAGCGGATCAAGGTGTCTAGAGATGAACTTCTGCAGTCTGCATTTTCAGCAGGCTTCCCAGGGAATGTGGGTGTGCACTGAAGTTGTAGGGTCTGATTTAACGTCTGTTGGAAAGATAAACTCCCCCCCCCCCGCATTAAACCATTTCACCAGGCTTTTGCTCTCAGTATCAGGAAGTGGGATGAGAAGCTTCTGCTTAGAGGAGATGACAGCACTGCAGGGGGCTTGAAACACAATTAACACCATTAGGAAAGACAGCCACCTCCAGCTTCTCCGCGCCTGTGAAGCCTCAGTGGGGACCTGCCACAGATTCTCTGACGGCCGGGCAGGCAGCAGGAAGCACTAAGGAGCCTTTGCTCTCCCGGCATGTCGCAGACTGCCAGTGAGCCTCATGTAAAGCCATGCTGGCTACGTGCATTGGTAATGCTCTCCTCGCTTCCATAAACCCCAGCCAGCCAAGGGTACTGTGCAGAGCACAGGGAGGCCCATCCTCCTTGGTCTTCAAGGGCCCGGGTTCTTTATGGAGAACCAATGATGCAAAAAAGCCAAGCAAGGAAGGGTTCAAAAGCATAGAAACAAACAACATCTTTAGCAGAGGTTTCCTAAAATGACAAAACTTCTTTGCAACATTTTTTTTAAATGATGGTGATAATTATGGAAAAACATCTACCTTCGGTAGGAGGCTGAGCTTTTAATGCTGCCTTTTTGAATAACGTCCATTTAAAAAGGTTAGATTGCACTGCAGCGAGGTTAATACCACCGTTATTTCTCCTCCACCTTAGAATAGATAATAGACTATTTCTGAAACTTCCAAGAAGGCTGTTAGGGCAGGAAATAAATGTTGTGTGCATTTTCCAATGCCGCTGAACAAAGGTGAACTACTCTAGAAGCAAGTGGAAGGTCGGGACGTAAATCTCTCTAGACGTAGTACCTACAGAGGGTCAATTGATTCGCCCAGAGTTCAGAGTAAATGGGTCATATTCTTAGTGGCTACTAAATCTGGTCTTGAAAGACCTTAAAGTTTTTCCATTCATTTAAAAGAGCTGAGGACAGTGGCCTTTGCCAGTTGTGGAGGGGGGTGGGTATTTGCTGGCAGAACTGACAAGCAAGGTGAGCCTAATCTTTTGAAGCCTAATCTTTTAACGTTAAGGTGAAATGTTGGTGTGAGAGTTATGAAGAGAAAGGTGGTAAATCAGCAGGGGAAGCAGTGTGGAAGGGAGGTCAGCGTATGCAATAGAGTTTGAATCATAGGAGTCGGACAAGGAGGCACAGAGAAAGGCAGGTACAGCTGACGCACGGTGAGTGTGCTCACTCCCGACGATGCCCGGCACAAGACTGGGGTGAGCTCCACCTGCAGGTGCTAAGGGGGACCCCTCTTTCAAGGGCTTCATACTTCAGATGCTGAAGTTTCTTTCCTTCCGCTGCTAGCTGGGGGTGCTGGGAAGGGTCAATGAGGACGAGGAGAAATCAAAGATTCTCAAAATAATCAAGCCCCTGTCACTGAAAATTTAAACAGAAGATAGAAAACTATTTGAGATCACCACAACAGAAAAGAAACCCTACCCTGGGTGGAAAATTCCAAGGCTTTTGCCACTGTAAAGAGTCATCAGCGACTTTCATATTTAGAACTCTCTATCCTGTTGAGTGCTCCAGAGCTCTGGCTGTAGTCTGGTCTCTATCCTTCCCCATGTGAGAGAAGGGCTTCCCTGAACAGATATCCCATGTAAGCACGGCAATCCAGTGAGATAAGAGAGCAAGTCTTTGGGATCTTCCGGGAGTAAACTCCTCCGCTGGAAACAGGGACGTGCAGGGGAAAAGTCTCTTTCTCCTCTACACATTGTCTTACCTGGAGGCCAGCCTTGGAACTGCTGAGGCCCTTCTGAGATCACGAGGGGGAGTCACACACCAACACTATGAAAACGGAAAACAGGAGAGATGAAAACCCCGCCCAGCTGTTGAATCAACCAACCTTAGAGCTGCCCTGTCTCAGATCTTCTTGCTAAATGACATAACAGATTTTCCCCATTGCTTAAAGCAAACCGAATGTGGAAGTTTTGTTCCTTGCAGCTTAAAGTATACTGGTGCAAACATGGACATTCTTAGGTTGGTGGTCAGACTTTTCATTCCTTTTTGCCAATATCCATCATGGTTCCATCATTAAAGAACACCTGCACAACACCCAACACCAAATGGGGGCTACGCAGGAGGATAAAGTGGCGAGCCCTTCAGAAGACCCATTTGGAAAGCAGAGCTTTCTCTTTACGGAATCTTACCAAATTGAACAAAAATAAGAATAGCTAACATCTATTGCTATGTATATCCCAGGCATAGTGACAGACATTTTACATCAATTATCTCTTTTAATCCTAATTTTCAGGCTACTTACTGATGCTGCTGTTTTGATGACAGTAAATTACCTGGGAATGTCAGTAATTGTTCTTGTTAATCATAGAGAGGAACGATACCTTTCACTCAGATGCTTTATGCAAAGTAGGTCCACATTCATTCTGACATTTGATTTTCCCAACTTCCCAGTTAGTGAAAACTAAAACTATAAGCACAGAACCAGTAAATAGCAGAGACAGAAATGGAATATGGACCTCACCCGGTACTCTTCTGGCTCTCCCTTAAGTCTCCTGTACGCCATTACTAAAAATGCCTAATTATTTACCAGAAGTAGAGTAAAAATTATACTAAACTTTGCTACTCAAAGTGGGGTCTGTAGGTCAATATCCCAATACTTCCCAAAACGGAGTAAGAATTGTACATATTGAAAAGGAGGAGACAAAATTATTAGAAATAATAGGATTATCCCTCTGAAAAATTCAAGAGAGGCAAATGAATAAATATTAGAATAATAATTATTATTCCTTTAAAAATATATGCAGTCATCCATCACTTAATAATGGGGCTACATTAGAGAAATGCACTATAGGAGATTTCACTGATGTGGGAACATCGTAGCATGCACTTGCGCAAACCTGGGTGGCATGGGACAGCCTACTGCGCCGAGGCTACAAACCCGTACGGTATGTTACTGCACTGAATATGGTAGGTAACTGTAACACAGTGGTAAGATTTGTGTATCTAAATCTATCTAAACATAGAAAAGGTACAATAAAATCATGATCTAAAAGATAAAAAAACGGTACACACGTATAGGGCACTTACCATGGAGGGAGCTTGCAGGGCCGGAAGTTGCCCTGGGTGGGTCGCGAGTGGGTGCTGATGACTGAAGGCCCAGGACATTGCCGTCCACTGCTGTACACTTTATACACACTGCACACCTAGGCTACATTACATTCATTTAAAAAATACTTTTCTTACCTAATAAACTAACCTTAGTTTGCTGTAACTTTTTTACGTCATAAACTTTTAAACTTTTTTTAACTTTTTGACTCTTCAGTAATAACACTTAAACAAGCACAAGAGAAAGTGATGCCGTCAAGACACGCGGTAAACACAGACGTTCGCGACGGCTGCCAGTGTGGCACGGCACGCTGTTTCACACTGAGCTTCCTTCGTGAGCAGGAGCATGCTCTGAACTATGACAAATGTGTGGTGCAGTAAATACATAAGCCAGTAACAGTTGATTACCATCATCAAGCATTTTGTGCTGCACACATTGTCTGTGCTCTACTTTTATGTGACTGGCAGCGCAGTAGGTCTGTTGACACTAGCATCACCACACACACGTGAGTCATGCGTTGTGCTGAGACATTGTGACGGCTATGACGTCACGAGGCGATAGGAGTTTTCGGCTCCATTATAATCTTTTGAGGCCGGTTGTGTGTGCAGTCTGTTGGTGACCAAAATGTCGTTATGTGGAGCGTGGTTGTATTAATGTTCCTATACACTAGCAATAAAACAATTAGAAAATGAGGCAGGAAAGGTTAACATATTAACATTCACCAGAGCAACAAATGTAAAATACTTAGGAATTTCAAGATTAGTACATAACACATACAAAGTTAATTGACCAAATGGAGAGGCGTGTCACGCCCTTGACTATGATACTCACTGTGTGGACTGTCAAATTATTCTCCCAGCCAATGCAATTCCAATAAGAATAGCAAAGGATTTGACAAATCAATGATACTAGAATTCATTCCAAAAATATAAAAACACAAAAATAGACATAAAACAAATCTAATAGGGGAAGGAGGAGATTGTCCTACATATAGTAATTTATATACTTATAATATATTGATGTATATTATACAATGTTATATATAATATTATATTATAACACGGTAATATGTTATGTTGAATTTTATATCAAATATAACATAGTATTAATAATATATTTATTTATATGAGCTATAGCAACTTAAGCAGTATGGCAGGATAACAGACATAGATTAACAGAGCAAAATAGCTGGGTAGACCTCGTTTAAGCCTCAGTTTTCTCATCTAAAAAATGGAATAATAATAATACCTACTTGAATGGACTGTCATGAAGATTTAATGAAAAATCATTTAATGTGTTTATCATAGCACATGACATACTGTAAATTTGTAAGTAGCAAACCTCACAGGAACAAGAAGAGCCAGGAAGGCCTGCCGTCTCCCAGGGCACTGTCTGAGACGCAGTGAGAAGTCTAAACCCACTGGGTGGAAAGCGCCCTGGTACAGATGACATAAAAGATTCCCGGAAATGGAGATGGGCCCAAGTTCCCCAGTGAGGGTGAAACTTCTCCCCAGTGGCTTCTCCCTTTCTCCCACACTCAAACAAGCAGACCACAGAAAAATGAGTGAAAATAAATATAGACCTCAAAATGTAATTCAAAGGGAGAAAAGGAGGAAAATACACATAACCCAATTAAGCATGAATAAAATAAAAGGAAATGGCATGTTAATTCTGTACAGAACTTCAAACAGGAGATGAAATAAAAGAGGAATGAATAAATGATCCACAACAATAAAAATCGCACCAAAAAGCAGGCAAGGAAATCAGTCTGTAGAAAAATACAGCCCAACGAACCCAAGTGCTTTGACCTATGAATTGCAAATTCAATAAAACTGTGGAATTGAAAGTTAAAATAATAAACCAAAGAATAAGACAAAAAAAGGATAACAAAAAAAAAAAAACACCTGAAGACCACAACAATACTGTTTGGGGTCTAATGACATTTTAGAAAGAGCAATAAATATAATAGATAATGTTAAATATTAAATTAACGGCATGGAGGAAAGACTTGAGGTGTTCTCAATGAATGGAAAATACAAAAAAGTTAAAGCAAGTATTAGGTCATTAAATATGAAATGTCTGATTTGAAATCAAATATGTAGTTTATTATATCTCAAACAAGAAGCAATACAATTAGTCAAAGTATGCACCTAAATTGTCGACACAGTGTTGCCATCCTGACGGCAGCACGGAAGGAGCCTGGAGAGTGAGAGGCCATGGAATCACGAAGGGCGTTTTCCACAGCTTGTTGAGAATTGAATATTTTTCCTTGCAAGAAGTGGTCCAAAGCCTGGAAGAAGTGCTAGGCAGTTGGTGCAAGGTCTAGTGAATACGGCGGATGACACAGAGTTTCCAAGTCCAGCCTCTGTAGTTTGGCAGTGTTGTTTGAGTAACATGTAGTCCAGTGTTGTCTTGCAACAGGACTGGCCTGGCTCTATTGACCAATCTGAGCTGCTTAATCGCAAGCATCCTCATCATTTCCTCCAACTGGTTGCAGTAGACAAATGACTGACCAGGTTTCATGAAGCTGTAGTGAATAATATCAGTGCTGGACTGCCAAACAGACACCATTAGCTTTTTTTGATGAATATTTGGTTTAGGACTGTGTTTCAGCATTTCATCTTTTTTGCATGTGTGTATTTTATTTATTTTAATTTTTTTATTTCAGCACATTGTGGGGGTACAAATGTTTAGGTTACATATATTGCCTTTGCCCCACCCAAGTCAGAGCTTCAAGTGTGTCCATCCCTCAGACAGTGCCCACTGCACCCATTAGGTGTGAATATATCCATCCCCTTCTCTCCCTTCCACCTACCCGACACCCAAGGAATGTTACTACTATATGTGCACTTAAGTGTTGGTCAGTTAAGTCAGTTAATACCAATTTGATGGTGAGTACATGTGGTGCTTGTTTTTCCATTCTTGTGATACTTCACTTAGTAGAATGGGCTCCAGCTCTATCCAGGATAATACAAGGGGTGCTAAATCACCATTGTTTTTTGTGGCTGAGTAGAACTCCATGGTATACATATACCACATTTTATTAATCCACTCATATATTGATGGGCACTTGGGTTGTTTCCACAACTTTGCAATTGTGAATTGTACTGCTATAAACATTCTAGTGCAGATGTCTTTTTTATTTCATTTTTATCCAACCATTGTGCTGAACGCTTGCGATTGTCAAAAAGAATCCATTTTTCATCACACATAACAATACGGTGTAGGAATGGTTCACCTTTTTGTCGTGACAGCCAAGAAAGGCAAGCTTCGAGATGATTTCTCTTCTGACACTAATTTAATGTATGCGAAACTCAACTATCCAGCTTCTTTATCTTGCCAATTTGTTTCAAATGGTCCAATATTGTTGGAATAGTAACGTCAAACCTTGCTGCTGATTCACACGTAGGTTGAGATGGATTCGCTTCCATTACAGCTTTCAGCTCATCATTATCCACCTTGGTCTCAGGTCACCTGCATGGCTCATTTTCAAGATTAAAGTCTCCGGAATGGAACTTCTCAAACCATTGACATACTGTGTGTTCATTAGCCACATCCATCCCAAACACACACGCACACACACACACACACACACACACACATACATACAGAGGCACGTATGTGTCATTGTTGCGTAAGACCCCAGTGCTATGAACTCACCAGACTGCATATGCTCCCATCTATAATTAGATGTTCTGTTTGGTAAGACTGAGCATGTCTTTTAGCAGGTCTATATCTTTGTTACCCCTTTCCTTAGGTCAGTGGTTTACGAGCTGGATTGTGTATCAGAATCACCTGTAGACATGTCTTTTTTTAATAATGCAGAGTCCTTAGCATATGTTCTTTCTAGCAGCGTTTTTATTTCCAGTGTCCAGAACCACCGATTTAGAGGAAAGATCCTTCCTATGTAGGGATTCAGACTCCCCTGTACCTTCCTGTGACTGCTAGTTCTTGCAGAGTGCTGTGTGCTCTTGTTTACCTAGTGGTTCGAAGGCAGCCAGAAGAACGCAGCACAGCGATATGCAGCCCCGTCCCTCTTTCCCTTTATAAAAAGGACACTTGGGAAAGAAACAGGAGTGGCTGTGTTGCATCGTTACTGAATAGCCCAGATCTTGGGAAATGTACTTACCTCATTCCATGGCATTCTTTGTGGGAGTGATATTTTGGGGAAAGCAAAAGGCAAGGCCACCACTCTGTCAGTAGAGGTGGAGTTTCTCCCGAAGGAAATGGCTACTGGTCATCTTACAGAAGAGATCAGTCCTGGGATAGGAAAGGAAGACTTGGGGGATGGACCTTAGACTGGCTTAAAGAGAAAGTTCCTTCTCCCTTTGGGGGCCTCCCAGCAGCTGGGCCTGAACTTGAAGGCAGAGAATTGCACAGAGCTTCCCAGTGGGGAAGGAAAGAGTGGGATGCAGTGGTTCAGAGACCCTGGAGTCTGGTAGCTGGGTTTGGATGCCACTCTGTGCTTGTGAGCTGTGTGACCTCTGACAGGTCACTCAACCTCTCAGTGCCTTAGTTTCGTCATCTGTGAAATGGGGATCATAATAGCACATATTTCAGAGTTTTTGTAAAGATTCATGGAATACTACACACAAAATCTTAGAATAGTGCCTGGTACACAATAAATGTTAGCTTTTGCTTTTACTACATGGGGCAAGAAGAGAGCCTGGTTATTAAGAGATATATTACAAATGATAGTCTTTTGGTAAAGCCTCACTCAGAGCTATGATCCTGTCTATATCATTAGGAGGGAAGGCTTCTCACTCTGCCAGCACCCCCACCCCCACCAGCCCAGGGCCGGGTAGCAACAGCATGGTCACTAGCAGCTGATAGTTATGACCTCACCTTGCAGTAGCCCCACAGAGGTGGCAGCATGATGAGGTACCCAGAAACAGGTAGGGCACACCTGTCACAAACAGGTAGGGCACACTTTCAGAAGGCCTGTTATCCTGTAATCAAGCCAGCGGGGTCTGCAAAATTTAAATATTAAAAGGAAATGAATCCTCCCTCAGCCCCAAAGTGATGAGTCCTCACCATTTGGGCTATTCTAGCATAGGCATCCCAGCACAACAGGTGCTCCGGACAGGCTACCAGTGTGAACAGCAGGTACACGGCACCTGGGCCTCCTGCTCTGCGGTGCTGGGCTGGCCATGGCCTGGGGTCCGCCCTGCTGCCCTGCATCACAGCTGCAGGGCTGTGAACGCTGAGGGGCCAGATGCCAGGAGCGCTTACACGCCTTAGATGAGTCTCCGAGGACAATCACAGCTGTAGGACAAAGGATGATGTGAGCAGAAAGGGTGATTATTCATCACTGAAACTTTGGCATACTCTCTGGCCAGCGCTGAAATGATAAAACAACAACGGAAAGAGCCTCCTCTCTGCTGGGCAAGCCCCCAGTAACCTTTGCCACTGAACTAAAAGCTTTCAAAGGGTGAACAGAAGAGCCATAAATCTCAGAGGCGACGTTAAATATTTGTCACTGGAACACTTAAGACTTGTTTCAAACCCATTCCTTTCTGAAAGTTTATAACAAATAACTGGGTGACTTAACCTCCACAAGAGCATCTTCTTTTTCACTACAAATGGAAACAAATGGTCTGTAAAGAGCAGGACCCGGCTGATAGGCAATTCTCAGCCACTGTGTGGTCTCCCTGCCCTGGCCAAATGGGCGAGTTGCCCCTTTTGTTTAGATTACACCGGCTCTTGCATCCATGACATTAGGGAGGCAAAGGTTTTAACTGGACTTTTTCTAAACTGCCCATCAATCTTCCCGTCTCTCACCCTGCTGAACGAACGAGTAAAGTAAATTATTTACATTCTGACGTTGCAAGAGCTCTCCCTACATTAAGCTTTCAGTTGAGCCTCAGACATCTTCCTAGGGGTGTTTTCCTCACCCCCCACTTTATATCATGATTGTGTAGCTTCTCAGAGAGATCACCTGTTGGACTAAGATATGATAAGGATACAAATCTCTTCCTAAGCACACACATCAGAGAGAAAATGTTTTTTAGCCAAGTTCCAATTGTACCAGATTCCAAATCGGAGCCTCCTGGTGACCAGCACTCTAGAGTTAGTCTGCTCTTCAGTATTCCGATACCAAGGTTCGGCATCCCTGGAGGAAACGGAAGCATGCCAGACACTTTTCCAAGGCTACCGTTAATGTTTGTTGTGAGAGTGAGGGGCGGGGCCTTTGCTGGGAAGAACAATGTTACGATCGGTGTCACCGCCCCCGGACCCAGACGGACCAGCAGCCACCTCCATGGAGGGTTTTCAAGCATGGGACTGGGAGGTGGCTCAGTAGAAGGACAGACACCCACGATAACGCTCCATTCAACCCTGGAATCCCGCTGCAAACAATTCACTTCTATTGTGTGAGAGAAACATAAAGAAGTACGTTTTTGTAAGGTGTCCAAGCAGAAGGAGCTGGGAAAGGCTCCCCAAAAGGAACCAGGAAAGCAAGGTCAAAGAAAGAGGGAAGAGTCGGGAGTGCAGGCTGCCTGCCTGCAGTGTAAATAACGATTTCCTATTACGTTTAAATTAATAAGGTAACTTTTAATTAGAGGAAGATAAGCCAAGCCATATCTATTAGGACAAAGATGAGCTTACAGAGCGTCTGTTCTTCCTGCCCTCAAGATGCCTCTTCGTTCGTTTCCTCGGGCTTGTATTTTTGTTGGCCTTCTTTACAAGTGCTTAGCTGCCCTACCAGCAATTGGTATTTATAGCCAGCACCTACAGAAATCACAGCTTGCTCACTCTTGCCCAAACTTTGCCAGTGACTGGAGACATTCGCCACCTGAAAAATCACACGCAACCATTGATTATTTCGGCCTGTTCCCGTGGAGAATAACAACGACTCTGTCTTCGCCACTGATGGTCGTCACCTTTAATTTCTCTGCTACTTTGGTGCCAATGATATCCTGATGTATCAAGGTCCCTTCCGAGCCTTGCCACAGGCTTCTGCCGGGACCTGCCACCTCCCTCTCTGTGGTGCAGCTAATGCAGGAGGCCGAGGACTGCTGTGCTGCCAGGTCCTCAGCGCACCAAAGCTCCCTGTAAAATCCTCCCCTCCTTTGGTACCTCACTCTGTCTTAAGAACAACAAAGAAATGCTTCTTGTATTTCAAGATCTTTTAATTTTTGGCCAAAGAATTCAGTTTTTGTTCAAACACATCTTCCTTGCGGGTTCCAAGGTGGCATGCAGGATCAGGACATAAGTTTGAAACCAAGATGCTGCCTGGAACTCAGACTCTCTGTCTCCCTGCCCCTGCACAGGGGCTTGCCACTGGGCCACACCTGTCTTTGTGGCACTTTATGCCAATCAACTTCTGTCGGCCCGTCCTGCCAGTTACCCAGATGTGTGTAAGTTCCAGCGGTGAATGCAGCTGAGGCTGGAGCTGGGGCATCCCACTGTCTGCCCCACAAACACCAGAATTACTTAGCTCATACTAAAAGCCGTCATGTTTCAGCTAACTCTTTTGTACCCTCGCCCTTCTTTGTTTCTGGAGAAAATCCTAAATACTGGGTTTAAACCAGCGGCATTCAAAGTACCTGCATTGCTTGGTAAAAATACAGATGCCAGCCCCTCAGCCAGAGCTTGCAAACTGAATCTCTCTGCTAGGACCCAAGCATCTTTTTCTAAGTTCTTTCCAATGATTCTTTCAGATGACTAGGTTTGCAAAGGGCTATTTCAGAGCACCAGTCTAGTTTCAGCCCTGTCCGAGCACACCTCACCCTCACCAAATTCTACTGCTTTTAGAATGTTGCTCTCTCTTGGCCTTCTCAGACTTCTGGAGTAGAGGCATGTTACGGCCCTTCTCCACGTCTGCTGCTTCTGCCGGACTCTCTCAAGCTGCATCTGAGCTAATGTCTTAGCCGATCATTCAACACTGGTGGAGCTGAAGGGAGGAGGGGCGTGTGGTGATGCGGATATGAGGACGGTACCCCAGACCAGATTCAACGTATCCAGAGGTGGGGCCAATGAATCTTTTTGTTTGTTTGGAGAATGGCCGAAGTTTGGGAACCTTAGCAGGATTTAGCAGGCTGATTTTTTTTTTTTTTTTGATGGGCCAATATATGTTAGAATTGGTTATCTTGCCATACAACTCAAAGATTTCTTCATGATGAAAACTAAATTTTAAAAATTTACTACCTTTGAAATGCATCAGAAAATAAAGTGGATTGATGGATGGGTAACAGGATGGATAGATGGAGTGGATGAATGATAAAGAAAAACCTAGTAGAATCTTAACAGTAGAATCTGGGTAGAAGGTACATTGGTATTCGTTATAAAATTCTTGCAACAATTTGCACATTGGAAATTTTTCATAATAAAATGATGAGATAAAAGATAGTAGCATTGAATTTTGCATCAAAACATATTTTATCTCTATTCAACTTAATATAATGATTAGTTTAAATGACCGATTACTGTAACTCCAGTGCCCCCTAAATATTGTGTGGGCTATGTTTGAGGTAACTTACTATCTATGTCTATCAATTAACATATTTTAAGTGGAATTTTTAATAATAAATTATGTTGTTTATTACTGATAAAATGTGAAATCTCTTCCTCTTTGTATCCTCTTCCTTTTTTTATTCATACATGCATTTTCTAGTCCTAAAGCTATATGGGTAATATCATAGAAAAAATACATGAATATTACTGTGAACAACAGGTACTATTATGTTATAAAGTATAAAAACAGGAGAAGACAAAACTACAACTTCTGAGCAAAGTTATTAACAGAAAATATTATTGCATTCTGTATAGTAACTTTGACAAGTTTATATTCAAAGTTGAACATTTGCTGCTGAGGAAATTGAGCCCGGTGACGTTAATGACAAATGTAAGGTTACATAACTAGTGGACAACCCAGAATAAGAACAGAAATGCTTGTTTCTATAATAAATTCACTCTAAAATTTTTACTCATTAACACAAATGACTTCAAATGGGGGTAGAAATTATTGCACTTAAATTTTTTCTTAGTCAATAAATGGTGTTGGACATTGATAAAGTTATAAAAAAACTCAATGTTTTCAACAAACCCAATCTTTCTTTTAAAAGAGCTTTAAAAATGAAACATAAGATAAGAAATAAACCAGGAGGAAATATTGCAAAGAAAATCTGATGAAGGACTTGTATTCATCATGTACAAAGAACAGTCCAAACTCAAGAAAAGGAAAACAGATCATATAATTTTTTTTTAATGGACAAAAATTCTGAATAGACATTTCACTAAAGAAGACACACAGGTGACAAGCATACTAAAAGATGTTCAACATCATTAGTTATTAGGGAAGTTCATATTAAAACTCAGTGAGACACCACTATCCATCTATTAGAATGACTAAAAATAAGTAAGTAAGTAAACAAACAAATAAATTACAGCACCAATAGGTGGCAAGGATGCAGAGCACCTGGAACCTTCTTGGATTTCTGGTGGGAATGCCAAATGGTACAACCACTCTGGTAAACAATGTGGCAGGTTTTTGTTTTTTTTAATTAAATATACCCTTAACAAATGACCAAATACCATTCCTAGGTTTTGAAAACTAATGTTCCCACAATAAGCTATGCACAAACGTTTATAGAAGCTTTATTCATAATTGCCCCAAACTGGAGACAACCTAGGCCTTCAGCGAGTGAATGCATGAGAAACTGTGGTGCGTCCGCACAGTGCAATACTCCCAGCAACAAAAAGGAATAAACTGATTTCCACTTCTGATCAATGGAGTAACAGAGACTGGATTTGCCCTCCCATCTGAGACAAACAAACAAATAAAAATGATAAAATATATGAAACAACAGTTTGCAAGACAATGGACACCAAGTAATGAAGAACACTGATCCCTAAAAATCAGGATACAAATGAGGCAATCCCTGTGATTATCTCAACTTGCTTCCTTGAGAGAGTTTCCTGGCCACAGCACAAGGAGAATAAACTCAGATAGAGTCCAGCAGACTCCCTCAGTTGAAGAGACAGGGCAGAGAATTCAGGAAAACTAAGACAGAGTTCCCAAGACAGGGTAGAGTAGAAGAGAGAGCTACAAAGAGACAGAGATGGCAGGGACTCTCATGCAGTATTCAGGTGAGCACTGATCAGTAAATACCTGTGAAGAAGCTCCCTGAGGCTGGGGAAAGAACCACCGGAAAGGATTAGAAGGAACAGTGGCCGGTGCTCATACAGGACCACTTGCATTTAATTGTTATTGATATTGTTAGGTTTGAATCTATCATCTTGCTGTTTGTTTTCTATTTGTCAATATTTTCTTTTCCTGCAGAAAAACTCTTTTCCTACCTTGTTTTGGATTAGTTGAATGTCTATTTTTTAAAATTTGTGCAGATTTACAGGGTACATGAGAAGTTTTGTTGCATGCATGTAATGCAGTGATCAAGTCAGGTATTCAGGGCGTCCACCACCCCAGCACAGTGAATTTTGTTAAGTAAAGTCATCCTACTCTCCTATCAAACATTCAATTTATTCCTTCAATCTTACTATATGTTTGTACCCCTCAACCCACTTCTCTTCCTCCTCCTCCTGGACTCACCTTTCCCAGTCTCTACCTCCATGTGATTAAATTTTGTAGGTGCCACATACAAGTGAGAACATGCAGTACATGTCTTTTTGTGCCTGGTTTATTTCACTTAAGATAATGACCTCCAGTTCCATTCATGTTGCTGTCAAACTGTGGTCCCCAACTCCCGGGCCACGGACCGATACCAGTCCATAGCATGTTAGGAACCGGGCCACACAGCAAGAGGAGAGCTGTGGGTGAATGAGTGAAGCTTCATCTGTATCTACAGTCGCTCCCCATCACTCGCATCGCCGCCTAAGCTCTGTCTCCCTCCCCATACCCAGTCTATGCAAAAATTACCTTCCATGAAGACAGTCCTGGTGCCAAAAATGTTGGGGACCACTGCTATAAGTGACATGATTTTATTCTTTTTATGACTGAATAGTATTCCATTGTGTATGTACACCACATTTGCTCATCCATTCACCCATTAATGGACACTTAGGTTGAGTCCATATCTTGCCTATTATGAATAGTGCTGCAATAAACAAGTATTCCTTTGATATATTAACTTCTTTTCCTTTGGGTAGATACCCAGTAGTGATATTACTGGATTGAATGTTAATTTTATTTTTTGTTTTTTGAGAAATCTCCATACTTTTCCGTAGTGACTCTACTAGTTGCCACTCCCACTGACAGTGTGTAAGAATCCCTTTTCTGTGCATCCTTGCCAACATCTGTTATTTTTTGTCTTTTTAATAATAGCCTTTTATTAATAGCCTGAATCCATTTTAACAACTTTGGTGGTTTATCGGCTCTAAATCTTTGTTGTGTTAATTTTAATGGCTGCTTTAAAGTTATATTATACTATTTTACTTTACCAGAGTCTAGCTGTAAAAAAGGTGCTACGTTGCACCACTTTATGTATAGCATAAGAACCTTCCAATAATATACTTCCATTTCTTCCCTCCAACCTTTGTGCTATTGGTGTCATACAATTTACTTTTATGTATGTTATTAACTCCATGCTACATGGTTATTATTTTTCTTTAAATAATTATCTTTTAAACAGACTCAAATTGTAAGAAAATACCTCACATAGTCACCAGTCTAGTTACCATTTCCTGTGCTCTTCATTCCTTTGTGTGGGTCCATATATCCATCTGGTATCATTTTTCTTCTGCCTGAAGGACTTACACCCATTTTTCTTATAATGCAGATCTGCTGAAAATGAATTATTCCAACATTTTTATGCCTGAAAACATTTTTATTTCATCATAATTTTTCAAGGATATTTTTGCTGGGTGTAGAATTTTAAGTTGACCTTTTTTGCTTATTTGTCTTCTCACTTGCATATTAATAAACTAAAAAATGAAAAAGCATTTGATAAAATTTCCTGATTTCAAAAAAATAAAAACTCTCAGCAAACTAGAAATAGAAGGAAACATTCTCAACTTTATAAAAGATATTTAAAATAGCCCAAAACCTACAGCTAATGTACTTACTGGTAGAAAACTGAATGGTTAGCCCTTTGAAATCAGGAACAAGGATGTGTGTTCTTATCATCTCTACTCAACATTGTCCTCAAGACTCTAAAGAGGACAATAAAGCAAGTACATGAAATTAAAGGCATCTAGTTTGGAAAAGAAGACATAAAGCTGCCTCTGTTTACAGATGACACGATTGTCAATGTAGATAATTTGATGGAATCACAAAATCCTTATTAGAACAATAAGTGAATTTAGTAAGGCTACCATGTAGCCTTATACCAATGTAAAAAAAAAAATCCATTGTTGTATTTCTATATACCAGCAGCAAGCAATCAGAAAGAGAAATTTTAATGAAAAATATAACTTATAACACCATCAAAAATATGAAATACTTAGAGATTAATCTAACAAAGATGTGAAAGACTAATGAAGACTAGAAAATTTTTCTGAAAGAATATAAAGAAAACCTAAATGAATGGGAGATGCACATGTTCATTCATTGGTTGAAGAATCAACATTGTTAAGATGCAAATTTTGCCCAAATCTAAAGAAATCCCAGTAAAAATCCCAAAAGGTATTTTTGTAGAAACTAATAAACTGACTCTAAAGTTCATAAGGAAATGTAAAAGATCTAGAATAGGCAAAGCAATTTTGCAAAAGAACAACCATGGAGAACTAACACTGCCTGGTTTCAAGAATGACTATAAAACCACAGTAATCAAGACAGTGTGCTATTGGTATAAAGACTAACAAGTAGGCCAGTTTAACACATACAGAATCCAGAAATAAACCCACACACGGATGGACAACTGATTTTTGACAAAAGTACAAATTCAATTCAGTGGAGTAAGATAGGGTTTTCAGCAAAAAAAATAACTTCAATCCATATCTTGCACCATAAAAAAAATTAAGTCAAAATACTTCAAAAATTAACTCAGAGACCTCAAAGTAAAGCCTAAAACTATAAAACATTCAAAAGAAAACAGGAGAAAACCTTTGAGATCTTGAGTTAGACAAAGATTTCTTCCAAACGACACCAAAAGCATGATTGATATAAAAACGAAATGGACAAATTGGATTTTAACACAATTTAAAACTTCTACTTTTCAGAAGATACTGTTAAGAAAATAAAAAGACAAGCCACAGACGAGGAGAAAATATTGCAAGTCATATATCTGATAACAGACATATTCGAAATATATTACACATCTCAAAACTTAGTAAGAGGAAAACAAATTTAAAAAAAATAGACTAAAGATTCCAGTGGGCAAATAAACTCATGAAAAGATGCTCACCATAAGTCATTAGGGAAATGCAAATTTCACACAATAAAATACTGCCGCATACCATTAGAATGGCTAAAATTGAAAAATATTGACCATACCAAGTGTTGGCAACAATATGGAGAAACTAGAACTCTCATGCATTGCTGATTGGAACCTAAAACAGTGCAACCACAGCAAGAGTCTGGAAGTTACTTAAAATGGTCGGCATATCCCAACCACATGATCCAACCATTCTACTTCTAGGTATTTGCCCAATAGAAATGAAAGCATGCAAAAAAAAAAAGACAGTGTATGAATGATCATAGTCACTTTGTTTATAATAGCCAAAAACTGGAAACAATCCAAATGTCCATCAGCAAGTGAATGGACAAACAGAGTTATATCCATACGGTGGAATACTACTCTGCCACAAAAAGCAATTAACGAGTGCTGCTCAGTCACTACATCATGGATGAATCTCAAAATAATTTTTCAGAGTAAAAAAAGCTAGACCAAAAACAAAGTATATATCCATTCACATAAAATTCTAGCAAATGTAACCTTATCCATAGTGACAGAAAGCAAATCAGTAGTTGGTTAGGGATGAGAAAAGTGGAAAATTGCATGAGAGTAATTACAAAAGTGGACAAAGAAACTTTTGGCAGTGATGAATATGTTTATCATCTTGATTGTGGTGAAGGTTTTGTGGGTGTATATTTGTGTCAAAACTTATCAAATTGGACAGTAAATACATGCAGTTTACTCCATGTCAATTATAAATCAAAAGATACATTATTTTTGAAAAAGGATACGTTACTGATCCACTCACCAACACAGCATAATCTTAAATGTGTGTTGCTAATTAAAGAAGTCAGAATCAAAGGCTATAAACTGATTGGTTCCATTTATATGACATTCACAAAAAGACAAAGTAGAAGGGAATCCGTAGGTCCAAAGAAATCTCTAAGTAGAATATAGAGATGGGAAACCCATCGGTGATGGCCCAAGGTGGAGGTTGGGTGAGAAGTCAGTTATGGAGAGGCAGCACAAGGGAATTTGGTGGTCAGTATCCTATATAGTATGATGTTGTTTGATATATAACCGTGTGGAGGATAATTTGGTAAAATCTATCCAACTTATAAACATATCTACCTTGTGACCCAGCAGTTCTATTTCTAGAACTTTATTATAAATATGTCTAAATAAAAGTAAGGATACTCATTGAAGCATTGCTTATAATAGCAAAAAGTTGGGAATTGTTTAAACATCCATAAGTAGGAGTCTGACTAAATAAATGAAGGCATATTCACACAGTGGAATACCATGCACCTTTGAAACTATATCCCATGTAAATAAGGTAGAGCACAAGATATATAATGTGCTAACATTTGTCCTTAAAAAAAGAAAAAACAGCCTTGTGCTTGTAATTGTGGTAATTATATAGAACATCTTTAAAATGACACACAGTCATCCCTTGGTATCCTTGCAGGATTGGTTCCAGAACACCCCACTCCCCGGGGTACCAAAATCCAGGGATGCTCAAGTCCTTTATATAAAAGGGCATAGTATTTGCATGTAACCTATGCACATCCTCCTACGTACTTTAAATCATCTCTAAATTACTTATAATACTTAACTTAAAGCCTACACATCACTTCATTTGTGTGTATTCAATGTAGTACTTGGTGTGTAGCAAATTCAAGTTTTGCTTTTTGGAACTTTGTGCAATCTTTTTTCCAAATATTTTCCACCCACTGTTGATTGAATCCACAGATATGGAACCAAGGGGTATGGAACCCACAGGATACAGAGGGCTGACTGTACCAGAAATGGGTAATAGTGTTTGCCACTGGGAAGAGAAACTAGGTAGCTGGGAGAAAGGAGTGGGAAAGAGACCATTTCTCACCACAACCCCTTTTGTACCTTTTAAAATGTTATACCAGCGCCACCTATTAACTATTAAAAAGATTAATTGACTACTCAGATATTCCTTTCATATATTAAAGACACAAAAAAAGTATGTTTTGTAGGAACACATTCAAAACAACAGGAGGAATGTATGCGACATACGTATTCGAGTTATCCAGGCAGAGGCCACAGCTGACTTGATGGAGAAGCAAAGTTAGACGCCAAGGACTTCAGAGCATCTTCGAACATTCTGAAGTCACAGCCCCAAAATGAAGCAGCGAGATGCATCTGTTAATAGAATTTCTGTCTCAGAGGTGTCGTGCTGCCATCCAGCCGGCTCTGGGAGTCTGGCTTTATTGATAGATGAATAAAATTGAACATGACACCTGTGTCCAGTGAATCCCCTGGCGCCATTTAACTAACACTTAGAGCAGCTGCTTTTGAAAAATTACCTTCAGGCTGGGCCACCCTAGCAGAACAAAATCTTCACCTTAAGTACTTTTCCAGTTCCCAATAAATGAGGATTCTTGCCCTGCAAGAGGAGAAGTGAGCCATATTTTATTTGAAGTCACATCTGTCGCTTTCTTTTTATTTCTTCTGCTGCCTACCTTAGATCACAATGCCTGGTTTACAGTAATATCCTTCCAAGGGATTGCAGCAACCTCCTCTTTGAAGACCTTCAATGGCTGCTCGCTACCCATAGCAGAAAGTTCACACTCAGTGGTGTTCACTAGGCCTCTGGCGATCTCCTCTCAAAACACCATTTCAGCTGGCGCTGGCCCACTCCCATGCACATACACAAACTACTGGACTTTCCCCAACCACACGGTAGTCTTCTATGCCTTCACACCATTGCTCATGCTTCTCTCTTCATTACCTTCTTAATGAACCACCACTAATTTATCAAGACTTGGGTCCAGTGTCACCTCCTGATGAAGATTCCCCAGCCCTACCAGACCAAATTGCTAAATACCTTCTCCTTGATTCCAGAGCAAAGGCACAGTTTGTGTGAGTCTCTGCTGCAGAATTTATCACAGTGCCTCATTACACATCTTATCCATCTCTCCTCAATATGTGTGGTCTCCATAGGAGGGGAGAATGTGATTTACTCATCTTTATACCCACGGTGCCTGGGTAACACAGCTTCTAGCACATAGGAAAAGCTCAATAACTATATCTAATGAATACACAGATTCTCTGTTTGCAGATTCTCAATATCTAATCCAACCCTCACATTCTTCCTAGCTCTCCAATTTGCTGCCTCCTGGTTCAAACGTCGCGTGTGCCCTGTCCGTGCCAGGGGGACAGCATTTATGACCTGTCATACTCTAATTACTGCTGAAATGCCTGGTCCCGTTTCTCATGAACAGACACATTTTTAACCTAGTTAAGCTGCCCTAAATACATCTTATACTTTCCCACTTCCAGACTCCTGTTTACCCTATTCTCCTTGCCCGTGTTCTCTACCCATACATGTTAAAATCGGGATGTGATACCACTAACACCAACCAGAATGGTTAAGCTGAAAAAGCCATTCATTGCTGGTGTGGATGTAAATTGTCACAATCACTTTGGAGATCTGCTCTCAGCAAAGTATAAATTCCTGGGACCCACAAATCCTACTCCTAGGTATATACCCAACAGTAGATATATAACAAGTAAGAGAATGTTCACAACAATGCACCAAACTGGAAACAACTCAAATGCCCATCCTTAGTGGGAGGATAAATTGCAGTTTATTTACACAATGGAATACTACAGAGCAATGAGAATAAACCATTGTTCTACAAAACAGTGTGGTGCCATCTCACAATGGGGAGTGAAAGAAGAGACCTAAAAGACAAAAGATTAAATTTACATAAAGTTCAAAACCAGGCAAAGCTAAGCTACAGTGATGGAAACTGTAAGGAAATTGTCTTGCTCTGCGTTGTGTGACTGCCTCGTGTTTCTAAGACTAGTCATACCATACTGTTAGGGTTTGTGTTATACTTGAATAAAATAAAAAAAAAATCTCCATGGCACCTAGCCTATGCCTTCACATAGGCGAAGTTCTCTTAAATAGTTGTTGGTCAATAAACTGATGGAATTCTATTAATACTTCCCTTTAGGTGCCTGAGTTTAATGGTTTTAAATTATATTAAGACCATCAGTTCACCCTTTCCTATATTTAAAGCACTGAAACGGGAGCAGTGTGAGGAAGAGGCCAGAACAGCCCCCAGACCACCGAAGCCCGCGCGGCTGCATCCGGGCGTCCAGCACCTACGTCCCGCCGCTGTCGCCACCGTGCCAAGAGAAGGGCTGGGGGGCCGCGGCGTGGACGAACCACAGAGAAGCTCCGCAAGGCTGGCTGCTCAGCCTGCTCCTTCTACGCCAGAGCCCAAGTCTGAAACGGCCCCTGCCAAGAAGGGAGGGAAGGTGCCCGGGGAGCAGGGGAAAGCTGGCGCCCGCCAGGGCCGGGTGGCCCTGCAGAGGTGGAGACGCCAAAGCAGACCAGGCGCTGGAGCTGCGGAGGAAGTGCGTGCGTTTTTGATAACTGTGCGCTTCTGGTGACTACAGAGCTTGAAATATTATCTTTATCAAGCTTTACCAAAATGCAGAATTTTGTTTTACTTCTCTTCTAAGCTATGTTGTTGGCACACAGAACACTTCATTGCTGTTTTGAGGGAAGGGGCACATGTCACTAATAAGATGTCTCCAAAGCTAGATTGACGCCAGGAAAACACCTTTCCCTTCTCGTTCTGAGAGACTTGCTCTGGGCTCCTGGAGTGGGGACGCCCGGATGTTGACACACCGCCACTTGCCCCAGATGCCTTGTGGTACGGAGAAGCTGATTTGTTTCTATTTCCCATTCTCCCTCTCTGCCTTCAGCATAGCCTTAATGCCCCTAAACCCAGACACCTCTTGGGACCTGACCCCCAGTAATCGGTGACCAGTATGTCAAGGAATCTGGACTTTCCAAAAAGAGCCATCCCTCAAAAGAGCAGCGGTTCCATTTCCAGATTGTGGATCCTCAGATAAATTCTGCCACTTTGATTTCATCTCATTTCCTGAAAGTCAGGGTTAGCTTGTGAAAAGTTATTAAACAAGATGCTAAATGTGAAATGTCGACCCTCACTCTAAACTTTCTCTGTTCAGAGCATCAGACTTCATTGGGTTTTCTAGTGGCTTTCTGGTTTTGGTGGACCATTGAAAAGGGGATTTTGAAAGTTGTTGTATACTGTTAAGGATTGTTTATCCATATCCTGCCTGAAATACCATGATTAATTATGAAAAGTGTCTTTGATAAAGCTGGATGCAGTTTGGCTTGGCTTGGAAAAAAATAATAAAGTACCGAAACTGAGATGTGTAGAGACCAGACAATTCGATCTGGGCCTGTGAGTAGCGGGCAGCTAGCGGGTCCACTTTCCTCTGCTCCCCTGGGTTATGCCGGGAGCTGTTTGGGAACAGACTCTTCCACGTCGGGTGCATTTTCTGGGTTTCCAGCAATGCTCTTCCCTGCTCATCTCCTTCCTCGGAGCAGTACCACTTAAAGTGTGGCCCACAAACCAGCAGCATCTGTCACCGAGCTGGTTAGAAATGCAAAGCATGAGCTTTATCTCAGGCCCAGTAAGTCAAATGGTGGTGGGGCCCAGGAGTCTGTGTTTTAATGAGAGTCCCAGGTGTATTAACCACAAATTTTATTTTCTGTGTTCTGATGCTTTGACATCCCGAATCTTGCTAAAGGAATTGCCCTTCCCAGGGTTAGCCAATTGCTAGAGATAGTAAACATCTCGCCCAGAGTGCGTTTTGCAAATACAAACCAACCAATCCTCCTTTATGGGTGGGGCTCTCACACTCAGGGCCAATATCTCCTTGCCCTAATCACCCCAGGGCCAGGTATCAGAGCCCCTCTGCCCCAGAGCCCACTGAAATCATTCACATTAGCCAATCCCAAGCCTGCTTATCTGCCTCACCAGTTCCTTTCTGCAAAAACCACAGTAAAAGCTTTTGCCCACCACTACCCTTCCTCCCTCTGCCCCACAACTGGCCCCAGTGCATCCCTGGGTGGCCCCCCACAGCCTAGCATGCCCCCTCCTCCTGGGAACTGTGACTTATGAACTCTTTTCAATGACTGTTGTCTCCTAATCTGCTGGCCTTTCTATACTTTAGACTTTCTATTAATGCACTGCATTTTCAAACACCAGGAGATTCGTATGCACATTAAAGTTTGAGAAGCAGTGCTTTAGGTATACTTTCCTAATGTTTGCAGCAGAGCTACCTAGAACAGAGTCGAGTCCTGAATTCATCTTCCTCCCAGAACAGGGAATACATCCTATCAGAAAAGGAACTACCTTTGACCTGAGACCAAGGCTCTGCATCTCTCCTCGAGTGATGGCGGCAGCTTTGCGCCTCCGCGAGCCCCACCCACCACCCAATTCTGGCCCCCCAGTGATAAGTCAGATGAGCAGCTTTCTGGGTTTATAGAGACATAAGCAGAGACAAGGCCTCCTCAAAGAATTCCAAAGTGAAAACGGCCCATGTGGCTGCCCCATCTGAGTGTCTTGCTCCAGGTTTCTTCCACTCAGTTGTGGAGATGATGTATGAAATGATTGCTAGACACATGAATTCTCTCTCCCAGCTTCTGACCTTCTTGCTCCATTTGGGAACTCCTTTTTCTCTGTTTCTCCATGGAATTTCCTTACCCCTTTCTCTCTTCTCAAAAGTTATACTCATTGGTTCTAAAATAGTTTTTCAGAAATCTTCCCTCCTCTGGTCACTATTCTGGCTCCAAATTATATTTCACATTTTTGTGTAATACCCTCAGTCAGAGGAGAACTTAGGAGATTATACATAATATGTCATGTGTAATTTCCATAAACTTACCAATAAAAGAGAATTCTTACTTCATTGCTTTCTTTTACAGCCATTTATACCCATAAACAAGACCTCTGCTTCCCTCCTGAGCATGGGGTCCAGCCATTTGTCATTTTAAAGGGTAATGGGTAGAAAAGTCAGGATGAGGAATGGCTCCGACAAGAGGAGATTTCCCCTAATTCCCACCTGAGTGCTGGTACAGCCCAGGTGACCACACTCACAATCCCAGCCTCAGCGCCACAAAAATAATCATAATAGGATTTACCATTTGGTGAAAGCATTCTAAGTGCCAGATAATGAGCTCAGTGCTTTATAGAATTGTATTATCCAATTAACCTCACCATAACCCTATGCCAGATGAGGCACCTGAAACTTAAAGTATTAAGGGACTTTTGTTTACATACCTTACAAGAAATACAAGGAATACATTCATCAAACTCAGGCCTTTCTGATTCAAAAGACATTACTCTTAAGGACTGCAAGATGGATATAAAAACCGAAGCTGCTTGCAGCCAATAGCTTGGAAGTTAGATATAGGATTCTAATGTACCACTGCAGATTTTGTAATATGATAGTCATGATTTTTTCCATGATATTCAAGGTTTAAAAAGTCCTTTCTTAATTTTTATAAATCAAACGAAAATCTGGCTCAAAGCCCTCACACCCCAACTTGGAGTTCAGTATCAGTAATAATCGAGGCTTTTTCTCCACCCGGCCCCTCTGCTGGGCTTACATAGGTCCACGAAAGTGACCGGGAATCTCATCCTTAGAGTGTTCTGGTCGTGGGTGCCTGAGGGTCAGCGCTCCCTCACCATCTATGCGTCCCTGCGTCTCCCAGTCGCTGCCCTGGCTTCTACCTTCACCCAGGCGCCCAGTGCACCCCTAAGCCATTGTCACGAGAGGTCTTGCTACCCTTGGGCTGCTATATTCAAGTGGGATCCCAGTTTCTGCTACTCCTCTGGGTCAGATAATTCTTCCTCTTCAATGTACCAGCCTCCAGACTCTTCCCCCAATCAGGCTCAACTCTGCCAATTTCCATCAACATTTATAAACCGAGTCTTTTTAGAGTTGACCAAGGGGCTTCCGGCTCTTCCCCCACATAATAAACAAAAACAAAACACAATACCTGTTATTGTCGTTGGTCAAGGAAGCCCAAACTAAGAAGAGAAAGTGAACTATTACCACTTTCTTTTGTTTTTCCCCCTAATGAGAACATGGGGAGGTCAGGGGAGAGATTAAATATCAATTTCTCAATACATCTCATTCTTCTTTAAGTGATCACCAACTTGGGGTCAAAATATTAAAGCTGAAAGCAAGAAAACCTCTTTTTTAACCCTGAGATTCCCCAGATTGAAACCCTTTGGAGGTCAACAAGCAAATCAACAACATGCTCTTCTTTTCTTTACTTTCCAAGGCCGAGTTCAAACGTCTCCTCCTCCACAAAGACTTCCCTGATGAGTATTTTGATTAGAGTTGTTCTTTCCTTCCCGTTTTCACAGCAATTCGCCAGGTCTCTGCCTTGTGCTGTGTTCTGCTTTGTATCCTAGATAAGTGTATTGAATGTAAAGTTTTTTAAAAATACCTGCCACATCTCTTAACTAGATATCTTAGAGTACATCAGGATGAAACAGCTCTATCTAGGCCCAGCAGAGACTGAGGGGAGGAGGGTGGGGGTGCAGAGTTCTGGCTTAATAGTCATAAATTGAGAGGAGAAAATCATAAATATGCCCAGAGGCTGGCAAACATCATCTTTCAAACTTTATTGGGCAGAGTAACTTTTGTTGGCTTCGGAGTACTAACAGTCATCCAGGCTAATTTTATGACAAGTTCTCTTACTTAAAAACTTAACTTGGACATCAACCAAATCTATATGGTAGCATTCTCACACTGCCAGAATTCCTCAGCCACTCTGGGGGGAGGGAGGGGGGGCGTCTGTCCTTAGGAAACGGTGCGGAACAGCCCAAATGGGAGGTTGATTACCCCTCCGGAGTGTCAGAGCCTAAAAATCCAGCCCTGAGGCCGCAAAGTGCATCCCGGGACAGCAGCCAGTGTAAGATGCAATCTGGCATGGCACAGACAGCTCCCAGCTGGGGATCAGAAGCCCTAGGATGCAATAAGGAGGAATCAGTGTGGGGCTTTAGCCACCTGCTCTTTGGATGTGTCTAAGTGTTCACTTTCCACTCTGTGATGACTGCCCTGCCTCCTGGGCCCTTATGTCCCCAGGCCAGGGCCCCTTAGCCCTCACCTGTGAGCAGCTTGGTGTCTGTGACCATGAAGTCCAAGTCCTGGAGGACTTAGGGAATCACATTTGATCCTCTCCCCTTCATGGCATGACTACACTGTGACTTTGCTTTTTGACACCAAGCTTGGGACACCTCCTACTCCACCCCCACTTCTTCTAGGCTGATCTTTATTGACAACCCAATAAGGGACTGAAGCAAAGATCTCCATCAATGGAGATTTATTAAGCCCAGGTTGAGGACGCACCTGGGAAAAGCACAAACTGTAGACAAATCTGTGGCTGTTTCTCCGAAGATGATTTTGGAAGTTTTGGTATTTAAGGGGAATAGGGCATACAGAAAGGAGAAAACAAAAACCCAGGGCTGGGTAGTGAGACAAAATGGTTACATTCTCGTGGGACTCAGGAAATTCTACATTTTACATAAGCTAAGGCAAATGTTAGAAGAGAAAAAGGGGGTGAACGAAGCATCAATTATGTAGATGTCCGTGGGTAGGTGGAAGAATGTCTGATCCTGTCTTGTCTCTGTTCTTCACCTGGGAAGACAAACGTGTAATTCACTGTTAGTGTGGAATTGAATAGACTTTAGTTTAGGAGCTAGACTAACCTGCAAATCTAAAGTTACAGTTTGCATGTCCTTGCTTATGGGAAGCCGCAAGGAATTCCCTTAATGAATCACCTGTGGGGCCAGTCCTTCACAGGTGCCTGAGGCGTTTACCTTCCCTTTTGCATAAGGAGTTGGGGGCAGTCCTTAGATTTTTATTTTCTTTTACATTATAATTTTTTGCATCTTTCTGAACTTCTGAATGGTATTCTCAGATCCTAGAGATGAAGTCACTGTTTGCTTTAATGCTTCTGTCCTTGAATCCCAAGCTTAAATTTGAAGTTCCCTTGCCAGGTACCAGGCCCCTGGGATTCTCACCCCATCCTTGAACCTCAGCATGTGGCCTCCTGCCGGATTTCCCAGTTGCTGAGCTCTGCAGGGGTGTTGGGCCACTCATGTGCTACCTGTGGTTGCTCCTGGATGCTGTCTGCTGTGTGCTGCCACCTGCCTTGGCCTCAAGCCATCATGTTCTACACTCATTCAGCACTGGATAGGCTCTGGCCTGCTGCTCTTGGGTTGGTTTCCAATTGGCTGCCCCAACAGGGTGGATTGTTTCATCCTGCAGGTATCAGCTTTCATGGCCTGACCAACCGCATCAGGAGCAGAGCGTTGTTTAGACAGGTTTAGTTACATTGGTATTTTTCCCAATATATTCTGCAGAACCTATTTGTCTATAGACACAGATACACAAAGTGTTCTACAGATAAATATGTTTTGAGGAGAAGATGCAGAGAGTTAACCAGGATTCTTCATGGCAGGGTTTCACAAAGCCTTTAACGTGATAGCATGCACTGATGATACGGAAGGAGGGATAGAGTGCTCAGTGTCCTCAAAGCCTCCTCGACCATGTTTTACTTGGAGCATGTCATTGGACTTCATGTTCCGCGGAGGGACTTTGGGAAATGCTAAGTCACATCCTTCAGGTACCAGGTTCCAGCCACACATTAACCTTGACTTCTTGCAATAATGACATCAGCAAGAACAACACCATACCTTTAAAAACTGTTTGTGTCTTCACAAATCCAAAGCCCCAAATGTAGCCCCATTCGTGGCACAGTGAAGCCACATGAGCTGGTTTTGAATCCTGGACCTTCTCCCTTGTTTCTCACCCCTATTTACTAGGTGTTGGATTCTTTAAAAATTGCTTAACTTACCTGCATCTCTAGTTCTGCTTCTACTTCACAGAGTGATTGGCATACAATTATGTACCTTATTACTATTATTCAATAATGGCAATAACTAATCTTTATTGAGATTTGCCATCCACTTGTCACTGTTGTAAACACTTTGCCTACATTGTCTCTTTTAATGGTCACAACAGTTGTATGATATAGGCACAATTCTTAACCCCATTTTACAGAGGAGGCTACTGAGGCACAAAATAGCTAAGCAACTTACTAAAGTTCACCGGCTTATAATGCTAAACTGAGATTCAAGCCAGGGTGGCCTGGCTGCAGAGTCAGTGTTCTCTATCCCACCACTATAATTTATTCATTCATTCAATAAATATTTACTGAGCACCAGGTCATGCTACAGACCCCAGAGATACAGCAATAAATACACAGAAGTGCTTGCCCTCAAGGAGCTTATACTCTAATGAGAGGAACAGGCATGAAGTAAATAAGCATAGGCTTGGTGGAGATAAGTGATAGGAAGAAAAATAAAGTGGTATATATGGTATTAGAGTCCGGGGAGGGGGTGTTATTTTTGTATAGGGTGATCAGGGAAGGCCCCTCTGATTTAAGGCGGAATTTGAGTAGAAGGAAGGGTAAGTGTAGGGAAGAGTATTTCAGGCAGAGGAAGCAGCAAAGCCAATGGCCCTGAGATGGGAGCACTTTTGAATCGTTCAAAACACACCAAGAGGGCAGGAGTAAAGGAGCAGAGCAAGTGACAGGGAGAGGCGTCCGCCAGAGTGCGCAAGGACAGTCGTGGGGGAGGGCACGTCACCTGCATTCAGGAGCATTTTTACTCTGAGATGGGAAGCCATTGGAGGATTTGGGGAAGAGGCGAGACGTTCTGACTTCCACTGTAAAGGCCACTCTGGCTGCTGCTGTAGCCGCAAGGAGAAGCGGGAAGTCCCGCCGCCATCGTCGAGCAAGAGATGATGCCAGCCTAGGCGCTGGAGGTGAGGGGAGGAGGTCAGCTTCTGGGGAGATTTAGAGGAGAAACCCAGCAGGATTCTTGATGGATTGGACATGGGATACGAGAGCAAGAAAGGAGACAGGGATAACTCCAAGACTTTTACCCGAGCAATTGGAAGGTTGGAGACACCTTTAACTGAAACAGGGCCGACTGCCTGGCGGAAAAGCAGGTTCGTGGAGGAAAACCTCCTGTTCAGGACCCTGCAGAGAAATCAATTTTGCTTCCATCTCCAGCTAGTGCTGGTCTTTGCACGTGACCCTGTCTGTTACCTCTTATCAGAAAACAAGAAAGCGATGATTTCATGTGTCTCCCTCTTTCTCATCTGCCCCAGAACTTTGAACCTAATTCAGGATTCTGTTGAACAATTTTGATATTTCAAGTGAACAAAAGGCATCAAAGACATATGTTTTCAATCTTTTAGGGAGAGAATGTGAGCTAATAAATACACTTTGGGACATGCTTTTGTTCTTGAGAAATGCGGGCCCAAATGGGATGCTGCTATCGAAGGTGAGGAGAAAAGAAAAGGAACAGAGGGGGCTACTCAAAAGCTGTGCACTTTGGTAATGAAGACATGGCTGATTTAGAAATTCCATGACACCATAGGACCCCCTCTCAGGAAAAGAATGCATCACCGTGAGCAGCTAAGAGAGCTTTTGCTATCAGGTTGGGGGCTGGGAGAGGGCAGTGATCAAATGGCCACACTCTCACCACAGGTTGGCTGGGGCCAGCTCCCGACTGTCCCTAGGAATGTGTAGGTGGCCTGGGCTGCTTTACACATTGCAGTGGGTCTGCTCTTTCCGCAGGGTTGTCTCCCGTGACTCAGCAGTTACGCCATAAAACAACAGAACTCTAAAAGTACTAGCTAGCTACGTATTTTCATAAACACTTGCATCGCATTTATCTTTATCATTACTTTTTATTCACTGTGATTGTAGCAGTTGGATTGTTTTCAAAGTTTTCTTTGTAACCTAATTTCTTCACTCTTAGATACAACAGCAAAAGTACAAATGACAAAAGAAAAACTAGATACATTGGTCTACATCGAAATTTAAAACTTTTGTGCTGCAAATGGCGCTAGCAAGAAAGGAAAAAGCTCACCAAATAAGAGATAATATTCGCAAATCATGTATCTGATAAGGGACTTGTAACCAGAATATATAAAAAAACACAACTCAACAATAAAAAGACAACTCAATTAAAAAATAGGCAAAGTCTTCAAATAGAAATTTCTCCAAAGAAGATGGAGAAATAAAATGGCCAATAAGCAAAAAGAAAAGATGCTCAACATCTTTAGTCACTAGGGAAACGCAAAGCAAAACCATAATGAGATTCCACTTCACACCCACTTGGAAGACTGAATCAAAAAGACAATCAGTAATAAGTGCTGACAAGGATGTGAACATATCGGGTACTTCATTCACCCCTGGTAAAATTGCGAAATGGTGCAGGTGCTTTGGAGAAAAAATTGGCAGTTCCTCAAAAAGTTAAATATAGACTTATGACATGATTCAGCAATTCTACTCCTGAGTATGCACCCAAGAGAAATGGAAACATATGTCCACACAAAAACTTATACAAAAATGTTTATAGTAACATCACACATAATAATCAGTAAGTGGAGACAATTCAAATGCCCATCAACTGGTAAATAAATGTGGTATATACATACAGTGGAATTTTTGATTTATTGATAAAAAGGAATGGTGCAACATAGACAAGCCTGAAGACAGTATGTTAAGTGAAAGAAGCTGGTCACAAAAGTCTACACATTGTATAATTCTACTTGTATGAAATATCCAGAATAGAAAAATTTATAGAGACAGAAAATAGATTAGTGTTTGCCTGGGCCTGGGAGATTGGCGGGAAATAGGTAATGACTGCTAAAGGGTAAAAGGTTCCTTTCTGGGGTGATGAAAATGCTCTAAAATTAGATTTTAAATTAGATGGTTGCATAATTCTGTGAATATCCTAAAAAACCATTGAATAATGTATTTTACAAAGGTGAATTTTATGGTATCTGAATTATATCTCAATAAAACTATTAAAGATTTTCTTTACTAAAAAAGGATAGTTTTTTCCTTACTAAAATTTCTTTACTGAAAAAAAAGGGAGTTTGGGGAGATGTTGGCAGATATAAAGGAGAAATAAGTTCAAGAGATCTGTTATACAATGTGGCGACTATAATTAATAACAATGTATTATATTCATAAAAATTGCTAAAAGAGTAGATTTTAAGTGTTTTCACCACCAAAAAACAACTATAGGAGGTAATGCATATGCTAATTAGCTCAATTTAGCCATTCCACAATGTATACGTATTTCAAAACAACATATTACACATGATAAATACGTATAATTTTTATTTGTCAAAGAAAGAAAGTGAGAAAAGAACTTTTATCTGAGGAATATGAGTCCTCTCTTTGGGTCCAGAGAGACATTAAAACGAGACAACAATCGCGCCCTCCTCCCCCACCTTTTGAGCCATATATTCATCTCTTGAAACTGCTTGCTGTTGCCACAGGTAGCTGTAGATTGACTTAATAATGCGGCACTGCACACTCAGACCCACGGCTCTTAGCTCAGCAGTGGCTAGCCAATCGCTAATCAGTGTTATGTCTGTAAACCAAGGGTTTGGAGCTGGCTCTCTGTGCTCCTCCCTCCCGGCACTGGTGGAGCATGCTTCAGTGCAGGCCATTTTTCCTAACCTCTTTTCATGGAGAGGGAAAGTTTGTCTGATGTTTGCCAGGTCATGCAAAATGTCTTCACAGCCTGCAAATGACCCAGCTTGGCTCCCAGAGAATTCCTTTAATAAGACAGAGTGAGGCATTGTACTCCTGTTGTGTGGTTCAATCCCTCTAACAATTTTATGAAATAAATATGATTATTGCCTTTCCTTAAAGAAGGAAATTGAGGACCCCAGAAATGCAACAGTGACCAGGACAGGCAATGGTGTGTTTTAACTGGCTTGTACCAGCTGGTGAGAGGTGGGCAGACACCTCTCTTCCCAAATGCACACGCAGTGCTACAGAGTTTTTAGCTTGTGTCAGCCAACGTGAGAGTGTTCACGCTGCAAAAGGTAGCAAACGCTAGAAACTGGGCTTTTTTTTTTTTGAGAGCCAGTTGTTAAACATTTTTTACCACAGATAATGGGATTAAAAACTGAGTCTTTCAGACACAACACTAAGTGCCTCCTTCGAGGCTAATGCAGAGCCTTTAACAGGCCGAGACTTTACCCAACAGTTTTGTCCTCCAGCTACTACTTGGTGGGACAGGCTGCAGGGCAGCCAGCCTGGAGAGAAGGGAGGAAGCGGGTGGGCCAGCTGGGTGTGTAGTCTGGGGAGAAGGAATCTGAGAATATCATGCAGGTCAGTGACGCTACTTTGAGAACAAAGCCCTGGGCACTGAGAGAAGGATAGACCCTGGGGGTGGGTGGGTAACTGAGCAGTTGCAGAGGCTGGAGAAGAAACTGACCTAGGAGCTGAGATTGTGCCAGGCGGTAGTTCAAGGGAAATAGAGCTGAGGGGAGGACATGGCAGGGACGGAGGCCTAGGAGGGGTACTTGGAAAGTGAAGAGTAGGAAGGAGAGCTGGCACAGTGCTGCACATCTGTAGTCCAGGCTACCTGGGAGGCCAAGGCAGGAGGATCACTTGAGCCCAGGAGTTTGACTCCAGCCTGGGCAACACAGAAAAACCCTGTCTGTTCAAAAAAAAAAAAAGAGAGAGAGAGAGAGAACAGAAAAGAATAGGAAGGCTAAAGGCAGAGGTGAACTGGCAGGTGGGGAGCCCCAGAGGGTGAGCTGCAGTGTCAGAAGGACCAGAGGTGGGGCCAACAGCAGGGAGGAATGGGCGGAGGGTGCACCTACCACCATACAGGGATGAGGAAGTTGCCTTGATAGTGAACACACAGTGTCTGGCAGTCTCCAGTGAGTGATGTCAATGAGCAACCCATGTGCCACCAATGGTATACGCACCATACCCAGGGGAGCATGGCCTTCCAATGGACAACTTGGTAATTATATCCCAAAAGGAAACAAAGTCCATTTGCTTGACCCTTTCTTAGGGGAAGCCTATTGCTATCTGTTCATCACTGAATTCTTAATTTTTACATGTTACATAGTTAAATACAGAATATCGCCAAAAATCAATATCAAGCTTAACAGTTTAAAATTTCCCAGATCTTTGCTGTTCCCCTAAATGGAGATCACCCAAACTGTACCAATTGCTATACTAGTTCTCAGCGAGCACACACATACACACACGCGCACAAACACACATTTGTATTATTACAAATGGTGATAGTTACAACCGATTTAGCCCCTGTTTCAAGCCAGTTCCTCTGCACCCATTCTTTCCAGTCCTGACAATCCCAAAAACTATGTATTATGCTTACTTTAAAGGTGAGGCAACTGATGCTCAAATAGGTAGGGTAAGTCTTCACTCAGTGAAGATCTGAGTTTCAAATCCAGGTCTACCACACGGCCTTACCTATTCCCATCATTCTATGAACTCTACTAAATCTTATCCTAGAAAACATCGTATCTTATAAATATCCAAAATATTTTTCCCATGGCTTTCTACTTTTCTAAAACCATCTGTTTTTATAACCGCCTAGAAAGTGCAGTGGACACGGTTGGCTGCTACCCAGCCCCCACTGTCCTCTCTTTCTTCCCAAGAGAATTCCAGTTCCATTTGGTATTGTGACTACCACAGGTCGCAGGAGAATGTGATGCCACCCTCAGCTCCAGAGGGTGGGTCTGATGGGGTTAAGGGTAAAACCATTCTCCTGGTCTGTGGTTGCTTCAGGCTTGAGAACGTGATTTAATTCTGGACAAGAAGACATCACAAGAGGCCCGCCAGTGGCTTTTGGGAAACTTCTCTTTATTCTGAAGAAAGCCCTAGGAAGTTACTTTCTTTCCCAGGGGTTATGTGCAAACAACTTGTAAACTTGATTGCTATCGGCAGCTATCCTGAAACCACAAGAGGAACTAGTCTTAGCATGAAGCCAAAACTGTGGCTTGAAAAACAGAAACAAAAGTTAATCACATGAGTCCTTGGAAACATCATCAAGCATCACTGCAGGCTGCCCTACACCGGACTTCCTCTTTATGAGCCAGTAAACTGTGTTTATTAAACACAAATCTATTTAATAACTTCCTAAACCAGCTTAAGTTCTCTTTTCTGTTGTTACAGTCCAAAACACCCACATTGAATATGGACAATATGATGAAACAACAAGGCTGAAATTGGGCAAGAAATGAAGATGGAAATCTGGCCCCGGGAGGTGTGGGGGGTGGGTAGGATACCTCCAGATGGAGGAGAGACCTCTTTGGGGTAAATAACCATGACTGTGTCTTTGGCATCAACTCTCTTCATTAAACTTAAATCAGTAGTTTTCAACATGGTGTTCTGACACCAGCAGCATCAGCAACACCTTGGAACTTGCTAGAAATGCAAATAGCTGGGCCCCACCGCAACCCTTTGAATCTGTGACTCTAGGGTGGGACTGGCCATCTGTGCTTTAATAAGTCCTCCAGGGGATTCTGAGGCAAGCTCAAGTGTGAGAAGCACTTCCTTCACTGTACTGGGGAAAGTGAATGTGCCGGAATGGTTCTCATTATTAAAGATTAGCACTCGAAGTCAGAGCTTGGAACCTGCTGTCTTTACCCCAAACTTTGAATGTAGGAGTCTCAGATCCTCATAGATTTAGCTGCTTCTGGCAAACTGAATCTTTGGGCAAGAATCTTGTGCGTGTTGACCTGAAGCCAAATTAGAACTCCCTTTACTGCTGTTAAGAAACCAACCTTTACAAAGCAGTGGTCCACCCTGCGGAGTAAATATGAACAGTTTTATCTGGTACTGGAGGCACATAGAGAAGTGTGGTATTTTCTAACTCTTTAAATTGCCACTTCTGGAGCATTTTAAGTGTAGTTTTGAGCTGGTTACAGGTAGATTTTTAATTCTGAATTTTTTTGGCTAAGTAATTTTACATTTTGAAAAAATGTCTTTAATACACAATGGGGGGAGGAGGTTGATGCTCTAAACTCCATGAATATTTCTGTAGAGCAATCTGCTCACAGACAATTATTTCAGCAGTGTTCTGGGAGTGTCAGTGTCATTACCACAGTGTGATCATGTTAAAGAGAAAGTATCTTTCATCCAGGGACTCTAACATGTGGTTCATGTCTCGATAATTAACCATCGCCCTGAGAAAAAGGAAAGTAATTAGAAGTAAAGGCAATTAACTCCTTTCAGGTGATTTCACTTCCACCACCACTTTTATCTGAGGAAGGGGATTCCAGAAGGACTTGAAGGAAAGAAGACAGGAGCAGTCAGAGATCAGGGGTGCTAATGAGGCGGCTGTGCCAGAGAGGAGGCTGGCGGGCAGAGTGTGAGGAGGTGCTCTCTCTTTCCAAGATCACAGTCTGTCCCCGTGACACCTCAGAGACACTGGTACACCCGGGTCTGAACCCAGACAGGCGTGTCTACCAGGCACTTACTCTTGGTCACTGCCCATTACATCACCTGTAAAATGGTAGTAATGCCTTTTTCAGAGGCTGTTATTAGGATTCAATGCAATAACTGTAAGAGGAAGAAAATTATAAGCTTATTGTGCTGGACTCATAAGATGTTACTGTTGTTGGAAATTGCTACGTGGATGGCTTCTTTTTAGAAGTTTCTGTTTATCCCATCAGAGTACCTCGTCATATATGGTGTGTCTCTCTGTGCAGAACAGATAAAGATGACCTCTCACAAGAGAGACTGGAAGCCTGTTACATAGTTCCAGGTGAAAATGGAGTCACATTAAGTTCCTAAGAACTGCAATTCCAAGTGATGGGAGCGGAAGGCTCAGAGTGTAGTCTTGTCGAGGCAGCCATTATAAAAATGCTCCAAAAAGTAAGGATAAACACTCTTGGAATAAATGGAAAGACAGAAAGTATTAGCCAAATAATAGGAGATACACAGAAGAACCAAATGTAAGTTTGAAACTGAAAAATGCAATAAGCAAAATTTTAAAACTCACTGAATGGGATAGCAGAGCAGAAACAACAGTGGAAAGAGTCAGTGACCTTGAAGATAAATCAGTAGGAAGTGTCCAGTCTGAACAGCAGAGAAGGAAAAGCAGTTCAAAAATGAATAGTGAATGATATTATGACGCTGTAGGATAGTGCTAAAAGGTCTCACATTTGTGCCATCAGAATTCCAGAAAGAAAGGGAAAGAATACATTGCAGAAAAAATTACTTAAAGAAATAATGGCTAAAACTTCTCAAATTTGGCAAAAGGTATAATCCTATAGATTCAAGAAGCTCAAAAAGTCCAAAACAGAATAAATCCAAAAATTCATGCCCAGACACATCACTTTAAAACTGCTGAAAACTAAATACAAAACAAAAATTATTGAAAGCAACCCAAGCAAAATGAAACAAAGTGCAACATGCATGTTAGCAATGACTCAGCCGACTAGATTTCTCATCAGAAACAATGAAGAGCGTGATAGAGTTAAACTATATTTTTAAAGTCCTGAAGGCTAAGAACTGTCAACCCAGAGTTCTACATTCAGTGAAAACATCCTTTAGTACTGAAAGTAAAATGAAGATATTCTTAGATATCTAAGAGATTTTATTTTCAGTGGATCTGCTTCTTTTAGGAAATGATACCAGAAGGACACTTAGAATTTTAGAAATAAAGGAAGAGCAACAGAAATGATAAATATGTGCATAAATATAATAGATTATTCTTCTCTTGAATTCTTTAAAGTGTAATTGATGACTGAAACTAAAAATTAAAACATTGTCTGATTGGTTTTCAATGTATTTATATTTAATACATATGACATCTACAAGATATAAAGGAAAGAATGATGGAACCTAGATATATTCTAAGTAAACTGAGAAAAATATTTATATGCATATTGAAATCACTATAGCCACAATTAAAAAATTATACCAAAAGATACATAGTCAAAAATACAGTAGATAAATTCAAATAGAATACTAAAAAATTCAAGTAACCCAAAATAATGCAGAAAAGTGGAACAAAGGAATAAAAATAAAAAGAACAAAATGAATTAAATGACAGACTGAAATCCAAATATAACAATATTTTCTTTAAATATAAATGCATTAAATACACCAACTAAAAGAGACTAAAAACATGATCCAACTTTATGCTGTCTAAATGTGCTCAATCCAAATACAATGATATAGGCAAGTTAAAAGAAAATGCAGAAAAAGGAATACATGCAAACACTGAACAAAACAAAGTTGCAGTGGCTGTTATCAGGCTATGTATACTTCAGAGCAAAGAAAATTACTAGGAATAAAGAATATTATATAATGATAAAAGGGCCAATTCACCAAAAGACATGCAATCATAAATACATATATTAATACATGTAACAACAGAGATTCAAAATACATGAAGCAAAACCTGATAGAACTGAGAGGAAAAATAGACAACTGCACACTATAGCTTGGGACTGCAATACTTCTCCCTTAAGTAATTGATAAAACTGGTAGATAAAAAAATCACCGAGCTGTAGAAGAACTGAACAACACCATCAACTAACTGTATTTAATTGACATTTATAAAGCACTCCACTCAACAACAGCTGAATACACATTTTTTTTCAAGTGCACGTGGAACATTGTCCAATACAGACCACACTCGGATTCATAAAACAAACCTTAAGAAATGTAAAGGAACTGAACCATACAAAGTATGTTCTGTGATCATAATGGAATTAATCTAGAAACGAATGACAGGAATGTAAAAGGAAAATCTCCAAATACTTGGAACTTAAGCAACACATTACCAAATAATCAATGCATCATAGAGGAAGCTTCAAGGAAAATCAGAAAATATTTTGAACTAAACAATATGAAAATACAAAAGAACAAAGTTTACAGCATATAGCTAATGCAGTCTTTAGAGGAAAATATTTAGAATTAAATGTGTATGCTAAAAAAGAAGGGAAGTCTCAAATCTATCATCAAAGCCTTCTCCTTAAGAAATAAGGGGAAAAAAAATAAAACAGGAACAACTTACATTGAAGGAAGGAATTGAAAACAGAAAAAAAAATAGAGAAAATCAATAAACCAAAATCTGTTTCTTTAAAAAGATCGGTACTTGTAGCAAGACTTAGAAAGCAGAGGGGTGGGAAAAAAGAGAGAGAGAGAGAGAATAGGGACATTACCAATATTAGGAATGAAAGAAGGATCTTCCAAGGGCCACAGGTCCCCAAGTTGGGTAACTTGGGAAAAATCACTTAAACCCTCAGCTGCAGCACTAGATCAAAATAATTAGGATTAATCCCTTTTCAGAGTATATGCTATATTAAGTAAAATTAGCTCAGCTGTGGGAAATATAAAAACCTAATGCAACATTGGTTTGAGGACAATGAAACCGTGGAATCAGTGTGCCCAGAGCTGGCATGGCGCTCTAGCATGTCAGGGTCACTGGCTTCTTAATTTGCCCAGCTCCACCATTTATGGCTTCTGTTCTCAAGATTACCTCATGGTGCAAGATGGCTGCTGGAGCAAATCTCCAAACAGCCTTTCCATCCAGCAGGAAGGAGGAAGCTAGAAAGAGAAGTAGAGACCATAGCTTGAGAGACCCTCTCCAGAAACTGCAAACACGATTTCCACTGTATCCCATTGGCTAGAACACAGTCATGCACCCAGCCGCATCTAACTGCAAGGGAGGCTGGGAAATATGATCTTTGACTCAGATGCCTATGTTCCCAGTAAAAATAATACAGGAAGAAACAAATAAGGGATATGGTACAATCAGCTATATTTGTCACAGGTACTATGAAAGTTCTTCTAGATGTTTTCACAACAGTTCGTACCTCATTCAGAAACTGCAGTTCCTTCTGCCAAGAAAAAACAGTGTGCCCTGTGGGACCACGTGAGAACCTCTACCTTCAACTCAAAATCCCACTGTGGACTAAGTGCCTGTGGACAGGAGACATCTGTTCAACTACTAAAACCTTGCATTTCCCCCCCGTAAAATGAGGCCTCCTTACTCACCCAAAACCAGCCCCATCCACTAACACTAATCTCTCCCACTCCCAGGGACACACCAATTCAAATGTAATTCTGATCTGAAAGCAGCACAGTAGCCACCTGGATGAAGTTCAAAATGGGGATGTCAAGGATCCTTCAAGAGTCCAAGTAGCTGAGGTGCTCTGTCCCGCACTGTGACTCTTCCCTGACTTCTCACGCCTCTCTTTATCTCATGCCTTCTCTTTCCCTCATACCCTCATCCAACCCACCAACAATTTCTTTAGTGGGAATGTTCAAAATAGATTCTGAATCCTGCCACTTCTCCCTTCTCTATCCTACACCTTTGTCCAAGCTATCCCCATTCAGACTCTTGACACATCTTTATTCTTTTTTTCTTTTCTTTCTTTCTTTCTTTCCTTTTTTTTTGTTGTTGTTGTTGTTGTTGAGACATGGTCTACCCTATGTTGCCCAGGCTAGTCTCAAACTCCTGGGCTCAAGGGATTTTTCCCACCTCAGCCTCCCTAGTAGCTGGGATTACAGGTGTGAGCCACCGCACCCAGATACATTTTTATTCTTCATGTCTAAAACAAGACTTAACATTCTCACAGGTCTGCACCAGGGTTTGGCAAACTTTGTCATAAAGGACTGGTAACAAAGATTTTAGACTTTGCAAGCCATGTGTTCTCTACAACTACTCAACTCTGCCACTGTAGCACAAAAGCAGTCATAGACAATACGAAAACAAACGGTCATAACTGTGTTCTAATAAAACTTTATTTACAAAATCCAGCAGTGGGCAGGATTTGGCCTGGCTTTAGTTTGCCAACTCCTGGTCTAGACTCTTATTGTGGGTGGTCTCTGCAGCATGTTTCATATTCTTTAAAAATAAATCTTCCATCTTCATTTTTATTCATGATAAACAAAACCACTTTTTTGGTACACAACTCTGTATTATATACCATTTTCAAATATGTTATTTCATTTGGTCATAGATCTGAAAACACACATTGCAGTGACTTTTTCCATACAGTGCTGCAGGGTAATTATCCTAAACACCTGAAATCAATATTTCTTCATGTCTGACCTTTCTAGATAATGATCTATGTGACAGAATTGCTCCACCGATACCCATTTTATCCCTATAGGAAAACTAAACACTCTAATTAATGATTCTTCTAATTAAACCTTTTCCTTCACCCTGAACTTTAGCTAAGAATATAAGGACAGCCAAATTGGAAATAAATCAAGCTTGCATTTTTCTTTTTGTTTCAGAGTATTTCGGGACTCAAAACATAATTTCCAGAAGTTTTCTGGGATAGGAATGAGACATCCAGTGTCATATAGTAGGTAGGAATACATAGTTACGAGAAAAAGGAAGGCTGAGAATGAGGTAAGAGAGAAGTTATGATACAAACCAGTGATCCATGGGCTGAATCCAACACAGAGACATGTTGCTTGGCCTTCAAAGTAATTTTAAACAATTTAAGCCACCATGAAAGAAAATTAGAATATTTTACATAAAAATTCACATGTCCAGCTTATCTTTTAAAAAAAAAAACAATAGATATTAGCTGTTTCTGGCAGCACTGGGACCAAACTATTTCAGGGCAATAACAAGCCGGAGCTGAGCAGAGCCAGCTACTTGTAGATGGAGACATCTCCACTACCCCACATTGTGTGCCTAACACTGAAGCAAATTATCACTGCCCATTATTATTGTCTGTGCACTGTTAACTTTTTTATAGTAAAGAAATATTTTTCTGTGCCTTTTCTCAATCAAAAGTAGAAAAATAAAGAATTGAGAAGGCCACATAATTTCAGAAAAAATGGGAGCAGGCAGCTCATTTTGCTGCCTGTCTGACCCCTGCAGGCATTTGAGTATTTCCCTGGTACAGGAGAAAGAGCATAGCCAGGAAGCTGGATTTGAGTTCTAGGCTTAGTTCTAATTCAGTGCAAGGGGACTTCTTAGCGAGGTAAACTCCCTGTTTCAGATTCAATTTCTTCCCCTATAAAAATATGGATGTTTGTATAAGTTAGAGTGTTTTGTGTGTAAGAAAAAAGAAGTTAATTTCATATGGATATAAAATGTCATAGAATTGAGTTAAGAGCTAAGAAACTAGCTTTAAGAAATAATAAGGAGCCCAGCAAGACACTGCAAGGAGCGTGGCAGCAGCAGCTACAGAAAGAGACCCATCACAGAGCAAAACTGAGCAATGATGCTGCAAGAGATGAAACCCGACCATTTCTTTTGCTTTTGCATTCCTTGTTTGTTCACTGTTCCAAATTCCAGCATATGGTTGGCCAAACTTAGCACAGGTGACCTTTTCACTACTTGTACTAGGTCAGAAAGCTGGCAGATCTGGGAAGAGGAGCCCCAGAGATCCCTTTTATCTTTCATTGCTGAATAGACACCTGGATCTGTAGTTCCACCAAGAAAATACATAGCAGGGGAAAAGCTAATTCCCTGAACAAAAATTGGGCTGCCACTAGGAAAGGATAATCCACACTTCCCAGACCAAAAATCAAAATAAATGTCCCCTATTGGATTAAGCAAAATCTTATATGGACCCTAAATACAAAAGACATGGGAAAGCCCAGCTACTCTGTCAGGCGTGGTAGTAGGCTGCCAGGGTCCAGATCCACTCTGTGACCCCCTCACTCTGCATTACCCCCCGGAGTACTTCTGCTGACCCAACATATCTCTGAAGCCCAGGGTAAAAACCACAGGAAGAGAAGATCTATAAGCTCCTTCGAAGCTGCAATTTTGTGCTTTGAATGACAGAAAAATTAGTTGAGTTTCCACTGGTTGACTCAGCTCAGAGACTCTAGCTAGACGATGTTTGCAGGATAAATCTTGACAGCCAGCTGAGCCATGAGAATTGCTCCCCGGGGAACTGCAATCACACCAGTAAATCATTCTCATTGACTACTGATGAGAGGGACTGACTTCTAGGTTACGGCCACCAGAGACAGAATTGGAAACATTGACCTCAATGTTAACAGCTGAAGGGCTGACGGGCGACCCCTGAGCCACTGGATCCTCAAACATATGGAATGCCTCTGCTTTTGGACTACCGAGGACATCTCTGTGGGCCATCTCCCTCGTGCACGTTAATATGTCTTCATCCTTTGTGTAACATGGGAAAGGAAAAGGAGAAAAAAAACAGGCATGAGCAACCAGCAAGAAGAGATGAGGAATGTGAGAAAAAATATCATATTTACCAAAGATTTGTTTGGAATACCCAGTCACTTGGGGTAGCAAGCAGTTGGGAGCACGTTATAAACTATTGCAATATTTAAACACAGCTATGCTGATACTGTACACAACAGTGCAGAAAACCCCAGTTGCAGAAATCATTAACTCTTTGGAGAGTTCAGAATAATTTTTTTCCATTAGCGAAATATCCCGACCTCACATCAGTCTGGTTGTTAAGCCTCTTGTGGGACTGGTGTTTATCTAGAAGGACAAAAGATGCTCAGTCAGCAGATCAAAAGTCCCCTTTTTGCAAAATACTCCTGTTTATTGAGTTATCTTAATTTGTTCTTCCTGTGTGACCATGCCTTACTCTTCTGGGTAAATTATTTCTATGGTCTGAATGTTTGTGCCCCGCCCCCACTCCCCTACAATTCGTATGTTTAAATCCTAAGCTCTAAGTGATGGTATTAAGAGGTGGGGTCTCTGGGAGGGGATTAGGCCATGAGGGTGGAGCCTCACGATGGCATCAGTGCTCTTATAAAGGAGCCTAGGGAGCTCACTGGCCCTTTCCACCATGTGTTATGTAGCAGCCTGAATGGACTGAGATAGTTGTGGATAAGAAAAAACTCCACTATCTCAGAGGGAAATGAGCCTTTGGAGAGGCTCAGATGGATATTATAAATGCTGTCTTTACCCAGAAGAGTTCACCTCTCCAAAGAGCCATGCGAGGGAAGGTGGGAAGGGTGGAAGGGAAGACGCCCATCTTCATTATCTCTTCAGAAGTCAGGCCCTCCTGACTTCATTATCAAGGAACATTTTTTGCTATCTTCAGAGGACAGGTCACTGTGATTGGTTCTGGGAGTCACAGTAAGACACTGAATATTCTTTCACGTGGTTCTGCCTGGTAAGATGTATACATCAAATGACAGAACCTAAGAAAAAAAGGAGCTGAATATCCTGTCCAGGAATAAAGCCTTCATATATGTGACCCACTGCACTCAGGCCCCTGTGCTATCTCTGTGGCCGTAAGGACAATAAAGTGCCATGCATGGCAGCACAGACACTGGACATATATCAGGATATGGATGTGAATCCCAGCTCTACCATGTATAAGTTAGGTAATCTTGATGGTACTCAGTGTAAACTAAAAATCCTAAGTCCTCCACCCAACTGAATGGACCTCCTCTTGGCCAAGGGAGACCCCAGAGAAACCTTAGAAAACTGAGTTCCTGGCCATGATAGGATGGCAGGTGAGACACGCTCCATTATATCCCTTCCCTTTAGGTGATTTATATACAAAAACTGACTACAATTAATGTTAAAATAGAGATCATAAGACTGATAGAATGGACTCTTTGTTGTAATAAGGTATCAAATTATAAATAAGGCCTGAGGCCATGCCAGGCAAGAGTTGAGTCATACATCTTATACTTAAAGAATAAACCATGTTCTAACTGCCACAAGGTTTTTCTTCTTCTTTAGTACCTAAACAAGCACTGGCCTCCAGATAAGCAATATTAAAACAACTGCAGCTCATCCACTGCCAGATGCTGTAACCTTGTTCCACAAGCTATAACTATAGCTTTGATTGGACAAGAAACTCATTTCAGTAGCTCCTGGGAAGAGACCATGGACCGTGGACTGGTTCTGGCTGGTTTATGGAGGCTGCGCACTGAATGCCTTCGTGTCTCTGCTTCACGTTGTGACTTACAGGGCCTAACTGTAATACATTTAAATGTTAGGTCAGCACCCCAAGGTGAACATGGGACAGATGTAACATGCATGTTTACTTATCATGCATGTGTGTAACCCCCTTTCATGAATATTCATAGCTCCTACCATAATCTGTTGAATATGTATACTTGGCCAACCCATTCAGCATAAATCCCTGTTCCACACTCCCCTCCTCCAAGTGTCTGTTTCTGGGCTCTACCAGAGAATGAGCCTCTGAGCCTGTCAGGATGACCACCTTGTAGGCTGTACCTCTTTATAGGAAATAAAACTCTCCTTTCCAAATTTATAAGCTATGTGATTTTAAAGCTAACATCAATTACTCAGTTTTTCCATTTGTCGAATGGAAATAAAATCTCATTGGGCACATGGAGGATTGGAGATGATGTATGTTATAAAGGTCTTCTTCATACATCATGTATGATCAACCAATGTTAACTTTCATTAACATCAACCTTACCCAACACAGATTGCTGAGCATTATAAATGAGCCTAGTGGTCTTCGAAGCTGAAGGTGCAGTAGGAGCACCTGGGGAGGTATTTTCAATGACCTACACCCAACCAACTGCCTCAAGTTACCCAAATTACTGAGAATGGTACTAGGGTGTGTTTGCGTCTGTGTGTCTGTGTGTCTGTTTATATGTGTGTGTATTAAGCTTTCCAGGTGATTCTGATACAACTCATGTCTGGACTAGAATTCAGGACCCGGTGTGTAAAGTTGGAGGCAATTTATATATGTAAATGTGGTTAAAGCCAAAGCTGCAGCAGCCATAGTCACAGACCCAACATGATCTAAGAAAATGAGGAGAGCAGAGGAGCAGAAGGAAAGAGACACAGAGTTAACACATAGTGACCATCTCAAAACCGCTCAATTTTCATGTCAACTGAAGATGTCATGTGCTAAAGCCCTTCTAAGCACAATCTATAGATAACTTGAAATCTCTCATGGTTAAAAGGCTTAGCAGAAAGTGTTGAAATTGCATAGCTAACACGTGCAGAAAATAATTAAATCACTGAAATTTAGTAAATTTAGGCTAGATAACAATTTAACCATCATTCCCACATTTCGCCCTTTCAGGAAAGACTCTCTATTGGCATTCATTTGTAAAAATTACACTCAGGCTACGTTTGCCTCCCCCCATTGGAAGAATCATACCAGAAGTGACTTCTTTTTATCAAATTTATTAGTGTGTTTCGTGAACCAGAAACCGTCTGGTAGAAGGCAGAGTAGATGATGACTAGCTGCTGGTGTATTGTCAGAAAAATGAGGAAAGACTTTCCCGACCTCTTTTCCTGTTTTTGAATGCAGAAATTACCTTCAAAGAGTTCACACTTTTGTGCCCTGCTTTTCCATCCTGGCTGTTTCAACACTGAAATCTCCTAGGGATCCTTGAAACAGTCTAAACTCCAGCCTCAGATATTCTGATTCAGTACAGACAGATTGGGACCCAGTCATTGGTATTTTTAAAGCTCCTTGGGAGATTCAGTATATAGACAAAGTTGATAAGGACAGCTTCAATGGAAGTTCCAAACCCTGTTTAAGAGAAAATTCACATTGAGAGAATATTTGAAGCTATTAACAGATTCTATTAGTATGTCCAGTGGTTTCATCTGAGAGGTACTGTAGGATTGCCAGATAAAATATAAGATGCCTGGTTAAATTTAAATTTCTGATAAATAACAATTATAGAACATACACCAAAAAATTACTCTATCATAAATCCAAATTTATCTGGATGCTTTGTATTTTTATTTACTATATTGGACAACCCTATCCTAAGAGCCTCAGAAAGAATGGAAGGAAATTTCTGGCAGAATCAGGAAAGGAAAAGAACTGTGGATATCTATTGGTTTTGCCTGCCAACCATGCCACTATAAGTTTCCATAAGAAACCACCGTTCCCCATTCTCGCTCTGTGTCATTTGGGTGGACACACGACCGAGACCTGCCGAGCAGAGTCGTCCATCTCCCGGGGCACAGTAATCAGCGAAGGCATGGTGGACACTTAAACCAGAAAAACCAGAGACACCATTCCAGCACTTTTGTTTGACTTTGGAGGAAGAGGTACTCTTCTCCCAAAAGATAGGCTATAAACCAGGAGCTACTGGTGGTCTCCTTACTGTCATAAGTGAAGGGCCTTTCTGCATAAAGCCAAAAGAAAGATAGCAGAGCTGAGAAGTGAGAAGGAGCCAAGTCCTAATGAGCCCATGAAGGAAAAGTGGATATACACATGCAGAGGAAAGAAATTAGACCCTTATCTCACACCATAGGTCAAAATCAACTCAAAGTGAATTAAAGACTTATATGTAAGAACTGCAACTGTAACACTACTAAAAACAAAGGGGGAAGCTCTATGACATTGGTCTGGGCAATGATTTTTTTGGATATGACCCCAAAAGCACAGGCAACAACAGCAAAAACAGACAAATGGGATTGCATCAAACCAAACCACTTCTGTCAGCAACAGAAACAATCAGCAGAATGAAGAGACAACCTATGGAAAGGGTGAAAATATTTGCAAGCCACACGTCTGACAAGGGATTAATATTCGAAATATATAAGCAAATCAAACACTCAATAGCAAGGAAACAAATAAGCTGATGAATGAGCCTATGGACCCAGTCGTGTCTGAAATCTGTATCTGGCACTTTTTATAATGCTAATCGTTTTTTTCTAGCTTATAGCAATCTGAGTTAGTTTTCTGCCATTAGCCCCCAACAGAGTCCTAAATAATACATACAATGTGATAGATTGAGAAGCTGAAATCCAAAGATAAGCTTTCACCTGCCTTTCCATGCTTTTTAACCCTAAGAAATGGTTCTTCCACATGCACCAGTGTTTATTTCCTCTAAATTACTTTCACTGACCCCCACTGTTCCTAATTCAATATTTCCTCCTCTGCACCCCTCATAGCTTATACTTTGTATCTTGGCATGTCTCACACATTGTAGTTATTTATACATACAGCTTCCCCAGATGTTTTCCTTATCTTTACATTCCTAGCCAGAGTCTGGCACATAATAGGTACCGAATCAATGTTTGTGAAATTAAATCAACTATGTAGACAGCTATGATGATGTCTTCAAAGCGATGTTGAGCTATTCCAGAAGTGAGGGAAGGAGAGAGCTGGGAGGACAGAGCTGGCCCCAAGCACACAGAACTGTTGCTGCCATCAACCATACCTGCACTGTGGAGTCGGGAGGAGACTCTGGACTTTTGTGTTTACTCTACCCTCCAACGTCATCAGATTTTGTTATACCAAGTTAACATGAGCCACATACACTATTCAATTTACATGTACATTCTAGAGTTCAGTAGCCAATAGTCATTTCCAGGTAACCTAGTGAACACAAATGGAATATAAGTAGGTAACTGGCTTTTTCTGCCTCCTAGAAAGGGTCCTTAGTTATTGAGGTCTACTATGGGAAGAAACACAAAGAGGCGTCTTATACAGACGATATATGATAGGGTGGAATCTGATATTGAATGGACTGAAATGCACAATAACCCTAAAGGGAAAAAGTGTTGGTTAGAACATGCAGTTCTGCTTGTGTGCAGAATCAAGTCGTCCTGGGTTTCCCACCACTTCATTGCAGGATCCTGAGTCCATTTTCATAGCTGCGCCTGCAACGATAAGGATGAAAGGCAAAAATCAGTCATGCTGAAGAGCATTGAATGATGTGATTCTTTGCTTCTCATTCAGATCCGATGCCACGAGGACGCAGTCTCCTAAAAGCATGACATCTGACTTAGCGCCTCAATGTGCGTCTTTGTAGACTGGCACAGAAGTGCCTTTTGAACTCCCCCTTGCTTCATTTAATTATGATGAAAATCACTCCCCCTCTCGAATTAAACTCACTACAAGAACCGCACACTCTGCAGGGGGCATCATCTTGGCCTCTGAGAATGCCACATTATGAAGCCCTGTGAAAGTCTGTCCCATAACCAACCTGGCTGTTGATCTAGCAAAACCGACTGGTACCTCTTCAAGTCATCAATTAACAATCACTGAGCCTTTATCTGGCAGGGACTTCTCACTATCAGGCAAATCAGCACTTTGAAGCGATATGGGGGTGCCATGGAGCTCACGTTCAGAGGGTTCCCTTTGAGTGGGTAGCCTCTCATCTCAGGGCAACATTACAGGCAATGTCAGCCCCGTCTGAGGAGTGTGTAGCTCCGAGATGAAAAGTCTCCACGCTCCCCTTTACAACTGCCCATCATCCATTTTCTCTGGGAGATTCCCTTGCCACTTAGTAAAACCAACCTGAGCAGCAGTGACAGGGGTAATTACAGGGGAAGACAGCTCCTGACACAATTCTTTTAAATAAAGAAAGGGAGAGAAGTGTGAAGAAGAAAGAATGCTCTGAAGGTTTGACTTCAAATAGCATTAAAAGAGGATCATTTTAATTCCCTGCTTGGGTTTATTAGTGTCCATCTCCTGGTCCAAAAGAGTTGTTGGGAAAGGAGAAATTCCTGGGAGACAGCTGCATCTGACTGTTGCCATTCCATAGATCCTGGACAGATCCCAGGAACCTGAACGCCTACTGGAGGACAGCAGGTGTTTGAGAGATCCCCTTTCTCCACAGCGTCAAAGGATCGGAAGTGCTGGGAGCACATTCAAGGCCATGAAATGCGACCTTCTACCCAACGCAGCATCTCTTGCCATTTGGTCTTGCTTTAACTTGAATACTCCCAATGACGGGGAGACCTCTGCTTTTTTTATGGGAGCATGATCTTTTCGAAAACAGTCCAGTTTGCTGAAAAGTTCTTTACAAGAGGCTAAACAAAATCTGTTTCCTGGTAACTTTCAAATATTGGTCCTAGTTTTACTGCCTGGAATAACATAGAACCTTCTTAGCTCCTCCTCCAGATAATCATCCTTTATCTAGAGGGTGCTGCCATGTCTTTAATATCTCCAATTGTTGTTCCTTAAATTGGTTGTCTTTCTTTATTTAAAAATTTTTGTAGATTTCAGGGGTACAATTGCAGTTTTGTTGCATGGAAATGTTGCATAGTGGGGAAGTCTGGACTTTTCATGCACCCATCACCCAGATCAACAGGTAATTTTTCATCCCTCCCCCTGCTCCCGCCCTCCCACCTTTTGGAGTCTCCAATGTCTATTATTCTACTCTGTATGTCTTATGTACCCACTGTGTAGCTCCCACTTAGGAGTGAGAATGTGCCGTACTTGAGTTTCTGTTCCGACTTATTTCACTTAGGATAATGGCCCCAGTTCCATCCATGCTGCTGCTGTGTCATTGCTCAAATGGTTCTTCATCATCCTAACTCTCCCCTGAAGTCTCTCAGATGTTACTATTACTTTTACTTTTAGAAACTACTGCAAGTATCTGTAAAAAGCAAGGGAGGTTTTTCCCTGTATCTGCCCAATCTATTTTCTTAACCCTGGGAGGATTGCTGCTTGGAGTCACACACCCCTGAGGGCTTTGTGAACATTGTACGAGTATGATTAATTCCAACACATATTGTAATTATAAAGCACAGTGGCCAACTTGGTTCCTGATTCAATATGCTTTTTGAATCAGGTGTTGTGATAGAGTTAAAAGAAAGACCCCATAGAAACTCAGGTTGTTACTTCTTTATGCAAATTAGCATTTATTGGGGAATAACTACTGGCAAATAGAAACTATCTGGCACCATGCAGGGCCTTATTGGCTATTCTTAGGAATTCTGCTGTTTCCTGGAACAATGCAAAAGTAACCTAAGGCTGTCCAGGACACAAGGACTTGCAAGCAGGACGGCCAATGTGTAGCTCTCCCTTTTCGTGGTGCCTGCAGCACAAAAGATGCCTTACATAAGCCTATGGGTGGCCCTCAAAGGCCCACATGTGTTTCCCCACCCGTGAGGTGCTCTGAGGCTGGGTTGCCATGTCCAGTGGGTTCAGCTGTTTAAACTGAATTAACTCGTCCGTGGAGTTAAAAAGCGGTCAAACTGGTGTTGACATGGTCTTTGATTCTCATCCCTCCAAAGACTAACCTGACCTGCTAGACTTCCACTGATCCCCTCCTCTGGCCAATATTGACACCGGAGGGCAAACAGCATCTCAGGAATAGATCTGTCCATTTGCCTCGGGCCCAGAGCCCCGGGTCAGTAACGTTAAAGCCCAACACACCAGCAGAGGTTAAAAGATAAGCCCCCGGTGCATTGAGCTGTGTTTGTTGTTTTGACAAAGGAGAGAGTTTAAGGACACAGAGGTCAGTTCATTTCCCCTGTCAGTGTCACTGTGGAAGACAGATGTTTTGGGGAACAGCAGCCAGAGAGGCAAGAACCTTGGCACTGGGCCAGGATGTCGTGTCCGCACCAGTGATTAAGGGAAGGACTCCCAGCGCTCATGTTGCTGAGGCTGACTTAGCAGAGGCTGCAACCAGAAACACAGAGCAATAGGACCGCCTGCTGGGGGCTGGTCTCCGCCCAGCACCCGTCGGCAGTTCTGAGGTTCATCCAAAGAGCAAGACCGGCCACCAGGGAGGCTGTGACCCAGCAGAATCAACGTCTTGGGGTTGCAGTGGTGCAAGGACCCAGGGCCTTCTCCCCGATTTCTGTCATCGTTAGTGACTATTGCACAGTGTCCCTGTGAGAAACGGGCCTGGACGTAGTGCTGCCCCGTAAACGCACAGTGGGCGAGTCCGCAGCTGCTTCTTGAGGACGTCGTTTACCTCTTCACGTTGCTTCTTTCTGTGCTGGATACAGCGTTAAACAATCTCACAGTTTCCAGATTAGGAGGAGAATGAGTGCAAGGCTCCCAGACAGATATTTAATACCACTTAAAAATTTCATATATATACATACACATATATTTTATTATCATAGGAGTACATATATAACATGCTGTATATTTAGTATGTTCCAGAGTTTTGTTTTGTACTAAAATGATTCATGGATGTCATTCTCTCCCCTATTTATTATCAGTGTCTCAGGGGCAGAGACCACGTCTTCCCACCTTCGAATCCCCCCAGAGTATTCTAGGACGGTTTCCTACCCGTCATAGGTGTTCCATCAGTGTTAGCTGAATTGTCATTTCAGCGAGATGGGGCCACTCCCGCCCCTGCTCTGGGTGGTCTCCTTGTAAACCCTGCACTGCACCTAATTTCCTGTCCGTTGTCTGGCTTAGCCTGTTTGTCTTCCTTATCCCATCTCTTTCATCCTTCTTTCCTAGAAGAGGGGGCAATTGTGTTCTCTCCTGTACCATCCCTTCCCGCACAGAGGGAACTTGAAGCTCTACCTCTTATTTCAGCATTTACTCCACAACCCTCCAGAAAATTACTTAAAACATCATCTGCTACATACTCCCCTTTGAGGGTCATCCAGTTTTATGAACAAGGAATGCAATTTGCTTACTTCCCTCCATAAAACTTCGTGCAGTAGAGATTAACTGATAGCAAGTTGTAGTTTTCCTATGGGCCTGGCAGACTTGAAATTTTTGCATCCAAATGCATCTTTTCTGCGCTAAATATTCATCACTGCACTTAGTAACCACTTTTTGCCAATTTGGTTTATTTCTCTCGCTGTCATGACTAATAAAGAAGAAAGGCCCTACTCTGCTCTCTCTGCCTACTCCTGTACTTGTTGCTGAGGTCTAGCTAGAGGAATGTGCTGACATGTATCCAGCAAGTATTTTCTCTTAGAGTAATTCACCAAAGAAGCCTTCCTCAGTGAAATTAATCTCTTAAAAATACTGACAATTTACACTTTGAGTATCTAGATGATTTTGCCTATCAACATTTTAAAAAGCTTGACTGATATATGTAATGGCCTGCACTAGTTGATACTAAATAATTATTTATTGAATTAATAAGTAAAAATCCTATTTTAAGGGCCCTTCACCAGGCAATCCCAGCCCCTCTGACACCCACCAGTTTGACACTGCTTCTTATTTCTACTAGAGAGTAGAAAGTCACCGTGGGTGTCTTAAAATATAAACCTGCAATTAGATGTTTGCTTGTTTATTAATTTGACAAATATTTAATTCCTATTCTGTATGGTACTTAAAAGGCACGCAATAAAAACATAATTTGTCAAAAGAATGAATAGAAGGGTAATGAGAGATCTAAATATCATGTTGTATAAGAGACATTTGAAAGGATAACAAGATCTTAACTCGAAAAAAAGAGGCTCTCAGAAGGTAATGACACCTCTCTAAAAATAATTGAAGGATTGTCATGGATCCTGTCGTAATTTTACAGTTTGATATGCTGATTATCAGAGATTTTTGCAATTAATTTGACCTTTTAAATACTGCACTAAAATGTTATTTATCTTATTGATAAGCTTTTTGGCGCTCCTTTGAACTTTGCCTGTAGTGTGAGTGCCCTATCCGTCTTCCCTTCGTCTCAGCCATGCACGTGGCACTACTCTACAGGCTCAGGAATTTCCTGCCTTCTCCACGTGTTCAAATCAGAGCACCGTTCAAAGTCCACATTAGGGTTTTGGGGATAGGGGTGTGTGCAGACCACTAGTTGGCACTTGGATGGGGAAACCAGGTGTACTCAAATCCCTTCTTCATAGAGGGCTCAATAGGGAACTATTCAAAGGGAACAATGACAGATCAGATGGGAACTTAAAGTACCACTTAATTTTGACCTTGCAGACATCCATAATGGGACACTGGTGCAGGTTCGAGCCCTAAAGGGGACTTGGCCATGGACTGAATTGTTTCCCCCCACAAAAAGCATACACTGAAGTCTTACCCCCAGTACCTCAGAATGTGACTGTATTTGGAGACAGAGTCTTTAAAGAGGTCATTATGTTAAAGTTAGGTCATTAGGGTTGGCCCCAATAAAATATGACTGGTGTCCTTATAAAAGGGGAAAATTTAGTCACAGACACGTACACAGGGATAACACCATGTGAAGAGACATGGGACAGGACGCCCGTCTGCAAGCAGAGGAGAGATGCCTGGAACAGACCCTTTGCTACAGCTCTCAGAAGGAACTGACCCTGCCAACACCTTGATCTCAGACCTTTAGCCTCTAGAACCAATAAAATAAATTTCTGTAATGTAAGCTCCTCAGTCTGTGGTATTTTGTTATGTCATGGCAGTCCTAGCAGACGAATAAAGACTTCTTCTCTGCTTTAAGACCAAAGTGATACCTCACCACCATCAGTCTGAAATGAGGGTACGGTAAGCAAGATGCAGGAGCGCTGAGAGGAGGAGATGAGTAAGCCAAACACCAGCCTCTGAGGGGCATCATCCATTGAGCACACACATCGCTTGGTGGCAGGATTGCTGGAGATGAAGAAGAGTACGATGCCCAGATCAATGGAAATTCAGATATATGGAAACAGGAAAGGAGAGAGACCATGGCATCATGCATTTGACTTAATTTAATGTTCTTGGACCCTACCCCCTAGGAAATGTGAGCCAATCCATGACCCAGGGTTTGATCACATCTGCATGGCTTCCCCTGCAAATAAGCAAAAAGATAGTGGTGGAAGGGAACATAGACTTCCTCCTCCCTAAAGCTCGGTTCAAATGTTACTTTTATACTCATCTTCACTCCCAAGTTGGAAGTGAGTTCACTATTCTCTAAACTCCCACATAACTTGCCAGTTCTTTTCCTATGGAACTTAGCACTTTTTTATAACTACCATATATTGAATCAGGCATTAGCCGTTTACAGAGAGTGTGTCATTGAATCTAAAAACACCTCCCTGGGTTAGGTATTCCCCAGCACCATTTTAATGGGTCTTAAATAACTTATTTCAACAAACATGTATGGAGAGCCTAGAATGCTCTCTAAACACATCAAGGATGCAAAGGTAAGGTAAATTTGTCCTCATGAAGGTCTTTGTTTAATGGGGATACATATATAAACAACAAATTAGAGTTTGATGGAATAAGTCAATTTTTTCACAGATATTTATTGATTATATATCATGTGCTAGGCATTATTCTAGGCACTTGAAATATATTAAAGAACAAAACAGACAAAAATATATAATATAGTATAACATATAATATAAAAAAGTTACAGATGCAATGAAGAAAAGTACACTGGAAGGAACATTGAGGTGCTAGGGTATGTGGGAGCTGGGCTACAATTTTAAGGTGGGTGGTCGGGGTGGGCCTTATTGAGAAGGTGATTTTTCATTGTATAAAATTATGGGGTACATGTGAAATTTCGTTACATGCGTAGAATGCATAGTGATCAAGTCAGGGTATTTAGGGTATCCATCATCCAAGTATAATACATTTTTGTTTAACTATAATCTCCCTACTCTGCTATCAAACACTGAATGTATTCTTTCTGTCTAACTGCATGTTTATACCCTTTAATGCACTACCTTTCATCCTCCTCCTGCCCCTCTCACCCTTCCCAGTCTCTGTTACCTACCTGTCCACTCTCTACCTCCATGCGATCAAATTGCGTAGGCCCCACATATAAGTGAAAACATACAATATTTGTCTTTTTGTGCCTGGTTTATTTCACTTTAAGATAATGACCTCCAGTTCTATCCACATTGCTGCAAATGACATGATTTCATTCTTTTTTACGGCTGAAGAGTATTCCAGTGTGTACATATACCACATCTTCTTTATCCATTCATCCACTGATAGACACTTAGGTTGATATCTTTGCTATTGTGAATAGTCCTCAATAAACATGCGAGTGCAAGTATCCCTTTGAAATATTGATTTATTTTCCTTTGGGTAGATGCCCAGAAATGGGATTGCTGGATCAAATGGTAATCCTACTTTTAGTTTTTTGAGAAATCTCCATACTGTTTTCTGTAGTGGCTACACTAGTTTACATCCACATCAACAGTGTGTAAGAATTCCCTTTTCTCTACATCCCCACCAATATCCATTATTTTTTGTTCTTTTTAATTATAGCCATTCTGATGGGGGAAAGATTATAATAAGTAGCATTTCTATACACCGATAATGATCTAGCTAAGAAAGAAATCAAGAAGGCAATCCTATTTACAATAGCAAAAAAAAAAAAAAAAATCTAGGAATAAATTTAACCTAAGAGGTGAAAGATCTTTACAAGGAAAACTACAAAACACTAATAAAAGAAGTTGAAGATGATACAAACAAATGGAAAATCATCCCATGCTCATGGATCAGAAGAATTAATATTAAAATGACCATATTGCCAAAAGCTATCTACAGATTCAGTGCAATCCCTATCAAAATACCAACATCATTCCTTACAGAATTAGAAAAAAAAATTCTAAAATTCATACGGAACCAAAAATGATCTTGAAAGCAATCCTAATCAAAAAGAACAAAGCTGGAGGCATCACATCATCTGACTTCAAAATATATTACAAAGCTATAGTGACCCAAAATGGTATTTGAATAGAAGTAGACACATAGACTAATGGAACAGAATAGAGAAGCCAGAAATAAAGCCACATATTTACAGCCAGTTTATCTTATACAAAGCCAACAAGAACTTACATTGGGGAAAGGATGCCATCTTCAATAAATGGTACTGGAAAAATTGGATAGCCACATGCAGAAGAATGAAACTGGACCACTATCTCTGACCGTCATAAAGACTTTGGATTTCATTCTGAGTGAGGAAGAAAAAGCTATTAGAAGGTTGTGAGCAAAGAAGTTGTTAAGCTTGGATCCCCTGAGAAGCAGAAGTTATGATGGAGTGTGACATTCAGGAGAATTTCTTAGGGAATAAACCTGTGGAGGATAAAGCGTGGGGGCTTTGTAGGGAGATAGAAGTAAGCTGGGGAGGCCTGAGACCACTGTGTAAGTTTGAAAACTGAGAGGAAAGAAGGAAGGAGGGGAGACTGGTTAAGAAGAGCCTCAAACTAGAGTACAGCAGGTCCTCAAAATATGTTACTTTGTAATAACGTTGATGAGAAAAGAAGAATCAATTGCCAGCCGACGCCACTGTTGGTGTGCAGTTCGTATGTGCTCTCCACGTCTGTGTGGGTTTTCTCTGGGTGCTCCGGTTTCCTCCCACATTCCAAAGATGTGCAGGTTCGGTTCACTGCCGTGTCTGCATGGCTCCAGTCTGAGTGTGGGTGTGGGTGTGAGTGCGCCCATGACGAAATGCTGTCCTCGCCAGGGCTGGTCCCCACCTTGCACCCTGAGCTGCTGGGAGGCTTCCACCACCCACAGCCCTGAACTGAAATAAGAGCATTGGAAAGTGAATGAACGAAGGAACACAAATTATTGCCAAACAAAAATTCCCAAAGTCTCCGATAATCATACAGACGCACAACGATAACCAACACGGGAGGAAAGAGCTCAATGAGCCACAGTATTTGCAATTGTTTTTGAGAAGCATGGTGGTAGGAGTTGCTCCTTAGGATTTTTGCTTTGCAAACGTTTATTCCTTGATTTAACCCACCACCGCGATGACCATCATCATTCACAGATTAGGCAAAAATTAGGCAAATAATTATCTTACTTATTTTTATTCACTTTTCCTAAATGTAGGTAGAGCTCACATTTATTTCAATGTTTCATATTAGAAGTGTGAAATATGCTGTTGGAGCTTAACTCTTGCTTATATCAATTAGCCTAAGGCAAAATTGGCTTTCTTATACAGTTGTTTTGCTGGAAGTCACAGTTTCCAAGAACCTATCACCCACATTATGAGAGGACTTGCTGGTTTTCTCAAAAACAATTGCAAATACTCGTTGAGCACTTTCCTCCCGTGTTGGTTATTGCTGTGCATCTGTATGATTTTCGGAGACTTTAGGAATTTTTGTTTGGCAATAATTTGCATTCATTCATTTTCTGATGCTCTTATTTCAGTTCAGGGCTGTGGGTGGTGGGAGCCTCCCAGCAACTCAGGGTGCAAGGTGGGGACCAGCCCTTTGAGACATTCAAACGCATCCCATGCATCAGGCAAGAAAAGCCCACTCTAATGTCCTCACCACCTTCAGTTACTAGCTGGGAGCAGCTGAGGAAGAACAGTCTCAGCATGAGCGCTGGGCAGACCCAAACAAGGGTGGCAGCTGATGCCAATCTTCAACCTCCTCTAAGCAGGTTCTCTAGAAGGATGATCTGAGGGGCACATCACCGTGACTGCCAACAGAGTGAAATAATCCGACTCTCTTAAAAGATCACTCCAGCTACCGGGTAGAGAACAGACTGTATGAGACCAAGAGCAAAAGCAAGGAAACCTGTTGTAAGATCATGGAGATCATCCAGGTAAAACATGAAGGCAGCTTGGGATACAACAGTAGTTCTCAAATGGGAAGGATTTTGCCCTTAGAGGACCTTTGGCAATGTCTAGAGACATTGCTGGCTGTCACACCTGGGGTGGGGGGATGTGCTGTCATTCAGTGAGTAGAGACCAGAGATGCTGCTAAACATCCTACAATGCACAGAACAGGCCCCCACAACAAAGAAAAATTTTCCAGCCCAAAATTCCAACGATGCTTAAGTGGAGAAACCTTAGAATAAGGTAAAAGTGATACAAGTAAATGATTTTTCTCTCGATATTTGGTGAAGGTTCAACTAACAGAATCTGCTGGTGGACTAAATGTGAGGTATATGAGAAAACGTAGTGTGTGTCAAGAGTCCTTAAATTTTGGCCAGTACCTGGAAAGATGGTTCCAGGTTGGTTGATTTGTTTCTCTTTGTTTTTGTTTTTGATTTGTTTCTCATTTAATAGAGTTGGTAAAAGTTCAGAAGTGGTTTTGTGGATGAGTACAAATCAGAATTTTGTTTTAGATTTGTTTAGTTTGTGTGCCTCTTGGACATCCAACTGATGTCAGGTAGGAGCTGTGGAGATTATGAAGTTTAAGGGAGGCAGGAACTATAAACACAGGAGTCATCAGCGCAGAGTTGGTATTTAAAGCCACGGGGCCAAATGAGTTCACACGGGATGTACGTGCTGTTAGAGATGAGAAGAGCTCCCAGTTCGAGCCCTGACGCACTTCAGCAAGAGGTTGAAAGATGACAGGGATCAAGTCAGTTGGGCAAGGAGTATCCAGTGGTTCAGGAGGAAAATGAAAAGAGAGTAGTGTTTGTTCTGAAAGCAAGAGGGAAATTGCTGCTGATGGGTTAAGATGAGGAGTCAGAACTGGCCACTGCACTTGGAGCTTGGACACTGGTGGACTTGACAGAGACAATGGCAGGTTTTGATGCAGCTACACCTGACGGCCTCAGCTGGGCTCGCAGGGGTGGGACAGGGGAAGGCAACTGGGCATGAAGAAGGGTGGGCTCACTGAGGAGGTGGCATAGAAGAGGCTGGCACAACAGGATCGGTCCCCAAATTCATCATGTGGCCCCCATTTATCTAGTCCTTTTACATACATTGCCGGAAAGAACACCCACACAATTAGAGCTTGACAAGATAAAAATGCCCCCAAGAAGAGTCAACGGCCATTTACAGAGAACACCATAGAGTCTATTTTTAACAACATGATGGTTAGATTTTTGACTTTTAAAAAATTGTAATAAAATAATCTGCTTTATGATCAGTGCTCCGAGCATGAAGCCCCTTCCACACATTTTCTGTTCCATCAGGAGACGGGCCAGAGGTTGCGCTCCTCTTGGAGGGAAAGTTTTGCTGAGCTCATGCAGGCTTTGGGCTGGCTGCACTTGGGAACTCATTAGTTTCTTCAGTTCAGAAAAATGTTTTATAATATTGATGTACCTGACCAACCAGACCGATGACTTAGAAAAATCAACAAAGGGCTTCCTTCTTTTTCCCATCCCCATCCCTCCAGCACACACACACACACACACACACACAGACACACACCCAGCAGCAGCAGCCACAGTATTTTCTCTTTTGAAAGTGTTTTTTTTCCTTTTTATTTATTGAAAGTTTTGCTCGGAGTCCCAGTTTTAAATCTATGCTTCCACCTAGAAGAGTTCTGTGGACTGTCAGAATTGCATGGTCAGTGTTGGCCATCACAGCATGCTCGTGTAACTCAGAAACCCTCAGAAAACAGTAAAGAAAAAAACACTGAAAAACCTTTCTTTTTTGTCCTGGCCACTTACAGAATACATCAAGAGCAGACAATGTTTTTTAAAAACACCTACTGGATGGATTGAGAAACTATTAATTTAATCTGGGTGTTAAATTGGCTAAAAATCTTTTCTTAAAAATTAGATATCCCTGATGATCAGCAATGGCCAGAATTTTCTGTTAGTTTTGTTTTAAATTTCTCAGCCTTTACAATTAAAATTTTAAAAACCTTCCAGCAAGAAATCTAATTTTAAGATATGTATCAGTCATGGAAGTAAAACTAAATGGATTTCCCATCTCGTCTCTGGGCCGGTTGCCAGAATTAGCCATTTTATTAAAGAACTCTTTTCACAGTGATTCCGGTTGACTTTCTTTTTTCAGGGATGGGAATGTAAAGTTATAGAGGGGTTAAGACCAAGTTCTTGATTCAGACTACCCAAGTTCAAATCCTTACTTTGCATCTGGCTATCCTTAAGCAAGTTGACGTTAAGCACCTTGCTTAACTTCTCCAGCCTCAGCTCTTCTGTTAAAAAAGGGCTACTTATAGCAACAACCTCACTGAAGTGTTGAAAGAATTATAGGTGATAATGCTATGTGTAAAGAAATCTCTCTCTCTTTAACTTCTTCTGTTTCCCTCTCTTTCTAATTTTCCATGTGTGTGCATGAGTGTTTGTCATCTTGTACGTGCATAAGTTACTTGGAAACACTAGAACCTAGGGAGAAATGAAAAACTAGAGAACAGATAATATAGATTCTGGTAATAGCTCTTCCCTCAGCAATCAGGACCTGTGTTGGTCTTTCTGTGCCTCAGTTTGCCCATTTGAAAAGTGGAAAATGGTTGCTAAGTTAGGAGGGGGCTTTCTCATCATCTCTTCTCCTTCAGAAACATCATAACAAGTTCATTCTGTAAGTGGGGTTGAAATGAAATTTTAAGTAGTGTGGTTGAGCCTGAATATTAACTATAAGAATAATCTTGGTGCTAGGGAAAAAAATTAATTCCATGTTTGAAAGACTTTTCTAAAACTCAAATTTGTATTAATTTAGTAATAGATCAACTTTCTCAGTGTCTATATTTATCAAAACAACATTTTAATTACCAATTCATCACAAAGTATCAACTGAGAATTATATATAACATTAAAAGCACACATACGAAAAAAAAGCTATTAAAATAAGGCTTCCTTCGTCTGTATCAGCACTATAAGAATACAGGCATAATTTCCTGACACTTTTTATGTATATGAAGTAGTTCAGAGACCTTACCACCATTCCGGACCTCCTGAGGTTAGGGAATCCCAGGATGAGAGCCATTTGCCGACAAAACCCTGATTCAGTGCTGAGAAAGCAATAATAGCCCGGCCACAATTGTATAAGTAATAATGATATTACTAATCATTTATAAGAGCCCACTAGGGACTTCGGAAATAACCTTGAAGCAATTAACTAATGACCTACCTTTGATTATATCTCCAGCTTTGAAAACAAAACGTTAGGGTTCACGCGCCAAACTGATGTTGAGGGACAGACAGAGCATGGTGGCCTCTCCCTTCCTGAGCAGAGCACATAACTCCCACCTGCTTAATCTCCCTTCCGCGTGCACTTCCAGAAGATGGTAATCTTTATAGCCTTTTAACATTTTTATAATGTACTTTTCATTCTAATTAAAACTATTGCTCAATGCAGAAAACCTGGAAACTACAGAAAGACACAAAGGTAAAAAAATATTAATATCATCCGTAAGCCCACCATGCTCCCCAAATTATTTTTAACATTTGTTGTGTTTGTCTCTTCAATTTTTCTACATAGAAAATGTATAATATTTTACTCAAAAAGCAACAAAATGTTAACACTATGGTTTCAGCTTCATTTTTCAATCACCATGTTACCATCACAACTGATACTTCGTATGGTTGCGCAATCTTTAACCCATCGCCTCTGTTGCACATTTAGGCAACTCCAAATGTTTCACTACTGTACGTAATACTGGGATTCTGTTATTTCACTCATTTATTGACCCCCACTAACAGGCATCCTTTCACACAAAAACCAGTCTCATCTCACTCAGGCGTTTACATTGATAAGGTCAAGTTTTAGAAGAGAAATCAAGGTCAATGACGTACACATGGTTTGAAGCATATTGCAGCTATTTCCCCCAGAATTATTGTTTTAGTTTTATCATTTGAAAGTGCCATTCACAACTTTTCGGTTACCAATTTTAATAATATTTCAAAAGCGGATATGTGACAAAAACATCTCATAGTATTTTCACTTGCATTTCTTTGATTATTAAGCAAGTTGAACATTTTTCATATGAAAATTGGTGATTTGTATGTATTTATTATTGAATTGCAATATATGTCCTTTGAACATTTTCTACAAAGATATTATATTAACCTTTTCCTTATTGATTTTCTGATTGATTTCCTTATTGACAGTTTATTTTATTGTCATTTTACTGTAACCATCTCTGAAGTTGATAGATAAGAAGCTAACTCATCTTTTTAAATATTGTGTTAAAAATGTTTTATGTACATGTACAAAATGGACACTTTTACATAAATTGAACCATATCGGGCATGACATGATTTACAATGCCGTCTCTGTTCTTTCCTGCCTCGCTCAGCTCCTCAAGTTCATCCACATCCTCACCAGCACGCCCGCAATGACCCCTGTTAGTGACCCGATATTTTAAAAATTTTTCTCCATTTTTTCGTAATTATATTTCAATTTATACAGATAAAGTATATACATATACAGGGTTTTGTCATTTATTATTTTATACAAATGAGAGTATATTAAACATTTGCTGCATCTTGTTTTACTCTGCTAAGGATACCTCATAAAAATCCTGCCAAGGTAATTGGTATAATTCTAATTCATTCTTTTTAATGGCTACATAAGACTCCCTGGGGTGGATGGACCACAATTCACTCAGCTGTTCCCCTATTACGGGCATTCACTTTGTTTCTGCTTTCTTTACAACTGCAAATGGGGCTGCAATAAACATCTCCGAGGAGCTGTGCTTACTTATGGGTGTTTTTATTTTGATAGGATAGATTCCCAGGAAGAGTATTGCTGAGTCAAAGAGTATGTTCATTTATTTTTATTTTAATGGATACTGCCAGATTGCTTCCTAAAAGTGCTATAACAATTCATAGCTCCACTAGCAATGTATAAGAATTTGCCTATATCTGCATTAGTAATATGCATTATAGCTCTTTTCAATTTTTATAAGTCTGAAGAGTGGAAACTGCCACCGACCGTTCATGAGCTCAAATGACATATGATATTATTGAACATTTGGATTTCACGTCTCTGAATCAGCTTATTCTTTGGTCCATATTTTTCATTTTTTCACAACAATTTGCATAATTCTTGTACACCGAATTTTAATACTTTGTCAGCTGCAATGCAAATAACTTTTTTCCAGGATTCACACATGTGCATGTACTTTGTTTATGGAAGTGTTTCTCAAATTCTCCCTGGTGAAGGCCTAGTACTTTAAATTTTCCAATCCACAGCAAATCAGTGTTTCATAAAACACAAAATCACACACTTGGATGTCATAGCAATGTCAAATTTCTGTAAAAGTTTATAAATGCTTATTCTCAGTTTCTGTTCTTGCCTAAACATGGGTTGGTACAAACTGCAGACTGGCTTGTGGCATCATTTTTTCCAGTAAAAACTTTTCACTTTTACATAGTCAAGTATATTTCCTTCTATAGTGTCTGGACTTTTCTCTCTTGCTTAAGAAGATAGTTTAAGATTTATTTCTAAGAATTACATTGCTGAAATTATTCCATTTCGGTCTCTAGTCCATGTTGATTGTTTTTCTAATTTTAACACATCTTTCTCTCTTTTTTGTCTGGATTTTTTAGGTGTGGGAGGAAGTCCAGCGCTGTTTCCTTCAGATGTTCTGCCCTGTTATCCTCGTCGTTGTGGAGGATATTGCGACCCGGCTTACTGAGCAGCCACTCCCTTCTAGTTCGCCTTTTTATAGAATCTGAAAGCCTAACAATCGTCCACTGCTAGGGCCAGTTGTGCTGTGGTTACACGTGAGATGTGCGTACCAGCAAGCCAACACAGCCGAGCAAGTCTTAGAGCAGAGAGGGTGACATGGTACATAGCTGCACAAAGGAATATTCACTCTTAAGCAGAGGGAAATAAATATTTTGTTCTCTTGAGATTGCTGCGAGGGGTCTCCTCAAGTTCTTACATTATAAATGCCAAGAAATAAGGGTAGCAGCAATGGCACTTTTGCTTGAAAAGTCTCACGTATGAATGGACCTTCTTTGTGGCTGCGTAACATCCAACTATTGTTCTTTCATCTTCCTAGACAGTTTCTAAGAGCTACCTAACCTATCTTAATAAATTCTTTTCACTTGAACTAACTAGAATGAATTCTGTTGTCTGCAATCAAAAGCCCTGATGAAAATCGCATATTAAATGATCTCATATACTGAGATACTCTATTATATTCAGTCTTTTGTTTTCTGGATCCATTTTGAATGGATCAATATGTTCATGGCAGTAATGACTTGATTTTATCATAGTGGATCTATAGTACACTCTGAGATGTTTATCTTTTTGTTTTTTTTTTTGGCTGCTCTCAGAAATTTATACTTTTGAATTTAAAGATAATCATATCACCTTAAGTCAGCAGACAGTACAAGAAACAGAAACACAAACCCCAGCTGAGTAAAACGAACTTCCCTAAACCCCAACCACAATATATGAAGACAAAGACTGAATGAAGAAATGAAAAATGACTCAGAAAAGCTGAGGGTAGTCAAACCAAGATCCTCACAGAACAGCACACTCATCACCACCAGGAAGGACCTTTGACGAACTAATAAACCAAGGGCACCACATGTGCTATCACCAGGAAGTGTGCATAAAAGCTGTACGAGAGGTAATTAAACTCCTAAATATCCAGCACTTCTCCACAGATTCAGGCAACTATCCTTCCTCTTCCCCTTTAGGAAATGGAAAGCAGATTCTCTCATGAAGATATACTACAGAACCTTTGGACTTGGCATCACCAGGCATAGAAGAGGGTATAGATGAGGTCTGAGCAGGAGTCAGCACATCCAGAGAGCAAACATTTAGGTCGTATGGCTTCCATCACAACTACTCAGTTCTGAAATTGTAGCACAAAAGCAGCCATAGACTATACTAAAACAAATGGGTGTGGCTGTGTGCCAATAAAACTTTATTTATAAAAGCAGATGGTGGGCTGGATTTGGCCAACTGACCATAGTTTATAGAGCCCTAGTCTAGGGTGAGACCAGGGGGGCTAAGTAAAAGTCTACATGCTGAACAGCCATCTTCCTCTGACCACACTACACTTTCTCCTAGCCTTCATCCTCCTCTTTACCCTGCCAAAAGAGTAAATCAGTAAAAAGAACATTCTTCTCTTATAAGAACAAGAGTGCCTTTTCCTATGGTGCCTCCAAATACTTTTCTAATCTCATTTATTGGAAGCTGACCTATTCAAATTTCCTACTCTCTTGAGTCAAATTTGATGAATTCTATTGTGTTAGGAAATCATTCTTTTTGGTAGGATTTTAAATGCACTGCCATAGGAGCTGGATGTAGAACTTCTGGGAACATTTCAATTTCTTCTGCATCTGTGATAATATCTCCTTTCTTATTTTTAATCTCAGATCTCTTTCCTCTCACTATCTCTGCTAGCCAGGCTCACAAGAAGTCCACAAATATCGCTGGTCTTTTCAGTGACCCAGCATTTGAATTAGTTTATCCTTACAGCTATTTGTTTCCATTTCAATAAATATTTGTTGAACAAATGAATGTCAGTCATCAGCAAATAACTTACTGTTAAAGAACATCTGAGAGAAAATGTATGTAGTGAGAAAGAAGGATGCCTCTTAAGAACACCAATATCTAAGGGTCGGAAAGGAACACACACAACACAAAGGAGACTGAGAAGAAGCAATTGGATAAGTAGGAGAAAAACCAGAAAAGCAGAGTGTCACAGAAGCAAAGATGAAATTTCAAAAGGGAGAACCTTGTCAACAGTGCCCAGCGTTGCCCAGAGGGGATGCCTTGCCTAAGGACTTAGAAGTGTCCCTTCACATTAGCTGTGAGTAGGTTGGGGATGACCTTTGCAAGAGCAATTTTGTGGAGTTACAGGAGATAAAGCCAGATTTCAGTGAGTAGGAGAACAAGAAAAAAGGTGAGAAAGGAAAGATAGCAATTACAGAGAACTCTCAGAAAAGATCTTTGGGAGACAGTAAGGCAAACAACAGACAGGAATTTCTACAGAGATGCAAAAGCCTCAAGCATATTTAATAAGGCCAGTACAGGGTTGGATGGAGACACAGGGCAGGAAATTGCAGTGCAGAACACAGATGCAGGAACTGGACTCAGGTACGAGAGGGACAGGGGGACGCCCCTTCCCTAATTACAGCAAAGCGGTGGATGTGTCTTTGCAGACCTGGTGGAAGGAAGTCGTGGAAACCTGATGGCTTCTATTTCCTCTGTGAAGTACGTGGCAAGATCTTTTGTCGAGAATAAGGTGGAAGTGGCAGGGTTGGAGGTATCAGGCAGTGGAGAGGCTTTGAAAGAGCCACAGTAAGTCTGGGGAGAAAGAGTTAACTTGGGACTGGAGACGGATTTTCCGTCAGCACTGACAGCCATTTTAAGGTTGGAAACCACACAGCTGTGAAGGCACCAGGCGTAAAAGTGAAGGCAAATCGGTGGATCCAGGGCTGCCTGCTGGGGGACAGTCCTGGGTGACAACTAGCGTTGCCCAGGAGACTCTCAGCCCCACTGGCTTCTGCCCACCCTCCACCCAGGAAGCCCAACTCCAAAGCCTCCTCTTCTACCTCCGTTATAGCAGGAAAAGAAATAAGCCTCTATTGGACTTACTGGGACAAACTCCCCTTCTGTTGTTCAGAGCGACACACGGGAGGGTAGAAGTGCGAAGAAACCAGGTCTGTTCCCTCTCGCTGACGGGCAGTGTCTGGCAGAACTACCCCAGACCCGGAAAAACTGGAGGTAGGAAGGTCACGGACTGACAAGGGTCTTTTGCCACTTGAAACGGGTTTTCTTTTTCTTTAATGATTTGGAAACTATCCTTCTTGGCTTTATTTTATGCTAGTTATTATCCAAATTTTATAAAAGAAAGAAACACGTACACACGTGGATATGTATGTGTACCTATACAGCTGTACGTGTGTGCATGTATACTTATACATTCCATGCAATCTGTCCTGTGCCTATGTGTATCTACGCAAAGATCCTGTAGTCAAACTAGTTACATGCATAGGAAAAAGACTAAATAGGTATACAAAAAAAGTTAGTAGAAAGTGAAATTTTTCTTCTCCATATTTCAACCATGAACATGTATTCATTTGTAATAAAAAGGAAATCAATAAAATGTATTTTTAAAGTCATCACATTGGAACAAATATTTTTCCAATAGCCAATTTCAAAAATAAAACCACATTCTAGCCTCATGCCTTTGCTTTCAGGGAGCACTTTTCAAATATGTCTTCCACGTTCCTGATTTGATTTTTGTAGAATAAATTCTACTTTGAATAAACTTTTAAATTCCATTAGAGCATGTTTACTTACCTGAAATTCTTTCCTTATCTAATTTCTTTTTAATTTCTGCTTCACCTCCATCTGTTCCCTTCTCAGCTCAAATTTCTTCTTATTCGTCTTTCATCTCATTTGCCCATATTTCCTTGAGTTTTGAGAGTACCAGGCATGTGCTGGCGAATAGTGTCTTCTGTCTATTGTAGTAATCTTTTTAAAACGATATTTTCTTCTCTTTTCTTCCTTTATCTTAGAGCATCACTTCATAGGCCCTATGTCGGTTTGCATTTAGTTTCCCTTAAATGATGGGAGACACATCAAGAAGTACATATTACAAAACAAGGTGTTCTTCACACTGTCTGCTGGGGTGCTGTTAATGTCAGGGTCTGGGATCTGAGCTCCAATCTTGAGCCACTTCAATAATCCAACACCTGGGATGTTCCCTCGCAGTGGCAATGTGGCTCCTTGGTTTCTGCTGGGGCCAAACCTCGGGTAGCTCGGCTTCCTTTTCACTGTTTTGGGATGACATCCTGCTACAATGGTGAGAAGACCCTCCATTGTCACCACACTCAAGAACGTGGCAGCAGCTTGACCCCTGGCCTCAAATAAAATGGCTTCTGATTTCCTCTGGTTAATTTACAGGGTGACTCCCACACAGACAACCTCAGAGGAGAAATTGACTTGAAACAAAGGAGTATCGGCAGCCACTGCTGAGCGTTTGTAGGGTGTTGGCAGCTGTGCCCTGGATCTCCCACACTGCCTCCCCTAGATCTGCCCTTCCTCCTGTCCCAGGGCCTCGGCCCAGCATGCTTTCTGCTCAGTAGCCGACACGACCCTCAGCACAGTCGTCCGGGAGCTCAGTCTGCAGAGACATAAGAGATTCCAAGGGAGGTGTTTGCCTGCCTCGTGTCCTGATCCCACCTCCAGGTGAGGGGTGTTCATGGGGTCTAGCACCCCTGATTTCTGTCACTTACCAAGCCCTCTTGAACTTCTTTCATCTAAACCCATCGAAACTTTCTAGAAGAAGCCACTTCACATTTCTAGCACATCACTCATACTCTCCTACCTTTTAGGTACAATAGGTGCAAGTGCCATGCCTCATTTCACTGTACTTTAAATGCTCCGTGCTTTTAAGATATCTTCAATAACTAACTGACATACGCCAGTGGGTAAAGTTAAATACTCTCTTTGATAAATAAGGGGTTGGCTCCCCTTTTTATCTCACTGGAAAACCTTGCAACTTCTGTGGCCCTGATCTTGTCACAATCACTTTAACTTCGGGGCATGCATGATAAGCCCAGGGTATCAAACTCTCGAACTGATTTTCCATAGCTTTCATCAGGTAGCTGCCAGTAATTTTTAGCGCTAATAAAACCTCCCTGTTGAAATGTGACATAATCAGTCATGTGGTGGATGCATTCTCTAACTCACTGTTTCAGGGGAAGAAGACGATGAGTTTTCCTAAATCCCACTGGCAGGGTCTATACCTAGCACTTGTCTTTCACTTAGTGAAAATTTGAAAGTAAAATATGATACACATATATGTGTTTTGGTTTTTTTTTTCATTATATACGCTTCCCTGGTCTTTCTTCCGGTACTCAGTACTCACCTTTTTTTTAAAATGGAATATGATGCCATTGCATGTTTACAAATTTGGCCTGTGATTTTGTATTATTGTTATAGCAACATTTAAGTTTAGAAATCACTTATATTTCTTTGATTAAATCAGTAAATATTTACAAAGCATTACCTGACTCATTTATTCTTTAAACCAAAAAAAAAGCCTTTTCTCTTTCAATATGAAATATTTCATCAAATATTTTCAATTTAGAGTTCCAATTGTAAACTTATCCTTTAGCAAATCAATGAATTGTAGAGTTTAAAATGGGGCAAGGCCCTTGGAGATCATCTGAACAGTCACATACACACTTACCTTTTCTCTCTAGTACCAAATATCCACCACTCTAAGCTCCTATCACTACCAACACATGTCCTCTCAGCTGAACATTGCTTATTCTAACAAATAAAAGGACTGAGGATGAGAAATATAGCTAAATGTCACTCCCTTTATTCTTTTTACAATTTCCACCTTCTAGGAAAGAACATTCCCTCAGAGGTTTTCCTAAGATCTTCAGAAAACTACCCCCCACCCCCGATACTTCTCTCTCAAATGAATTCTGCCCATCAGGACCTTTGATAGAATGTTACACCTGCTTTGATAAATTCTCCTGGCTCTGAATTTATTTTTCATTTATAAATATCATCTAGATTTCCCCAAAATAATACCAGCATGGGCACAGTCACGGAGCCTCATTAACAGTGAGAACCTTTACTTCATTGGTAGTTATCATCACCTTGGTTACAATTTCTCTAGATCCTGGGTTCTCAGAGTGTGGTTCAAGGGCTGGCAGCATTCGCATCACTTGAGAGCTTCTTAGAAATGCAGAATCTCTGTCTCCACCCCAGACCTATGAATCGAAATCTTCATTTTAACGAATCTCCGGTATACACTAAAGTTTAAGAAGCGTGGCTAGTTCTCCATGTGGCCCTAGACTGATCCTGCTCTCTCCATTTTCTCACTGTCCAGAATAACTGTAAAATGTGCTGGGAATGCAACATCCTGGGATAGGGAGGGACTGGCCGGAGCAGCCTGGGCTCTGTTCCAGGCCCTCCTGCGGTGCAAGTGGGGCAGGACAAGACTTCTCCTCCCCAGGCAGCTGTCCCGACCCTTGGGGTCCCTGCTCAACGTGGATCCTTTGCTGCCTGTCTGTGAGTGACAAACCCACTTCATACAACTTGTGCGTGAAGATTCTTTCTCACCAGACTCAGACAGGTTGGGAACCAGTGCATAGTGAACCTGCTTCTCAGGAACTGCCATCCCTTTTCTTCTGCCCTGAAGAAACTCTTTGGTGATATACATAGCTAAGCCTGTCCCTGCCTGTCAGGGTCACCAAGGCACCTTGCCCCTTTGCCCACTGTAGGCCACCTGCTGCTGAGCAATGTGCTTGCATCTCCCTACCTGAGCATCACACCTGCTCATACAGGTGGGTTCACATTTATGATTCAAAGAAACACAGACCCTCCGGACATCAAAGCTGCTCTGCACTCCCAGCCCAAGAAAGAAAAACGCTTCTCACCTCCTTCATTACATTAATGGCGAAATAATGCCATTGTACCCCCAAGTCTTAGGATGTTTTAGTGAAAACACCTTCCAGATTTTATTTGCATTCTACCTTCTCCCTGCAATAGAGGGAGCATAGAGCCAAGTTAGGGTGAGGGGTTGTCGTAGGGAGCCTGTGGAATTCATTCACTCATTCATTAACTTCTTTGTTCTTTCATCCATTCAAAATAAATATTTGTTGAATGCCCTTTACATGTCAGGCATTGTGGCAAACACTGGGGGTATGGCATCTTCCCTCCTGGTGAGCCCTTGGTTTTTATTGTTTTGTTTTGTTTTTTAATTTTATTGTTTTAATTTTATTTTTAATTGACAAATAATAATTGCATATATTAATGGGGTACCAGGGGATGTATTGACACTTGTATATATTATGGAATAATTAAATCCAGCTAATTAGCATGTCCATCACTTCACATACTTATCATCTTTTGTGGTACGAACATTTAAAATCTGCTGTCTTAATAACTGTGAAATACACATTACAATCAATATTAACTAGAGTCACCATTCTGTGCAACAGATCTCAAAATAATTGGGTCAAACTTGTGTACTCAACTCCCCATGTCCTCAGTGACTTCTCTCCCGGGAGCCTTCTCAACCCCCCAGCAAAACTATTCCAAGCAATAGAGTAAAGGCAGAATAAATGCAGAATGTAGCTGTATAAGGGTCTCAATAAGAAAGTGGTTATTTCTATCTCACAACGTCTTTTATTAGATTCTACATTCTTTTAGGACGGAGATCAATGTTCCTTAACCAACCATCCTCTAAAGGAGTATTTTTTTAAACTATAATTTTTCAAGATAATATGACAACATTTCTCAAAATGTGGCCTGGACCAGCTGAATTAGATCACGTGGGATTTTTTGTTTCTTTTTTTGATTCATAAAATACTTAACTCTTGCATCAGATTCACCAGGGATGCTCAAAAGGCAGATTCTTGGACCTATTCTTGAGCCTCCTAATTCTGAATCTGGGGAGTATACAGGTGACTCTAAGGAGCATCCGAGGGCATTTTTATTCTGTGGCACACCAAAGTCCAGGAGGCTTTTATATCTGTATCTGGTCCCAGAGAGGGAATCTGTGGACATTTTATTATAAATATGGATTATGTCACGGCTTAAAGGAAAAGTTTGACAATAATTGCTCTAAAGCACCGGTCATGAGGATGCAGTTCGAGATGAGATAAGACATGCGGAGAAGTCACCAAATCTCTAGGAGAGTAAAGTAAAACAGACGCAGAAGTGAGCAGAAGTTAGGAATGAGGAGTCCATAGAAGTGTGGCCAAATCTAAGTCCAGGGAGCCAAGAGTCAGTATGTGAGAGCCTCCAGGGTTAGGGTCCAAAGGCTTCAGCCAAGTACAAAGTTGAGAGGATGTTCAGAGCCTCTACAGAGTGGTGCAGACAGAGCTGCAAAGACTATCGTTGGGTGTCATGGAGTCCCCTCTGAAGGCCAATAGCCTCTACCCGTAGCCGGGCCTCTGTTGCCCTTCAAGGAGCCGTGCCCGGTTTTTGCCAAAGCCCTGTCTGAGCTGAGAACAGCAGCATGAAGGGAAACAGGTAAGCCAGTGTCCCCTCTGCTCCTCCTCCATAGAGCAAAGGAGATGGGCCAGGTGTCTCTCCACGTCTGCAGGGGCAGCTCTCTGAACCTGAGGAAAAGCACCCAGCTCGCCACTGAGCCTGCGCATCCATCGATCCCATCAATGCAGGTTCATGTGCAAAGATGTTTCTACATTCGCGTAAATCAGAATAATAAATGATAGCTGGTATGCCTCCTCCGTAGAGTGTAGCAGCACAGATGAAGCCGTGTTTGTAGTTCTCAGTTCTGCCCGCAGGTGCTTCCTCCAGGAAACAAATGACTGACTTCAGAGAAATGAGGGGATTTCTTGCATCTCATGAAGAGAGGTGGAGAAAGTGGCAGTGTCATTGCCAACGGCAGGTCATCTTTGAGAGGAAGGGACACCTCTGTGCAGGACCTGCCTCTCTTACACACAAAACCAGCTCAAGGAAGAGCCAGAGGCCTGTCTCGTAGCCCGAGCTCACTTGAACGAATCATTTTCACTGCAAGTTTTCCGAGGCCAGATCTGGATCCCAGGGCAGCTTTACGAGGTGCGACTATAAGGTAACAAACGGATATTTACCAATGTTCCATAACTTACAGAAGCAAGTGTAGAAAATGCCCTTTTGTAAATTCCCCCAGAACGTAGGGCGGATCTCAACCCCTGAGTGGAACTTGGGGTTTACAAACAGGCAACTGACAGGTGGGGCCAAGGGAGGTGAATCAGGTCAATGCCCGAGCCCCGTAAATGGGGTCACGAGAAGGTGAAGTTTTTCTGTAATGAGGATATATCACTTTTATGATAAATCAAAGCTAATTTTTAAAAAATCACATAATTTTCTTATGTGATTCAAATTAGCCCTGGAATTAATATGGCCAGAGGCAAGAAAGACAGCCGGGGTCAGCAGCAGTGCCATCAGGGTGCATGGACGGCTGCCCACGTGACGCACTGCGGGAAATGAGCCTCGCTAGAAAGGCAGGCATTTTATTCTAAAGGGTCTTTGTAAAATCCTGAAACGAGCACCCTGCTGAGAGGTATTCCACCTTCAGCACCACATCCAGAAAACCCAAGACCCTGGGCTGCCACACCCTAGCACACCGTGTCCTCTCGGTGGGGGCCCCGACAGTCCTGAGGTGTGAGGACTATTCTCAGCAGACTCTTGGGGCAGGAAAATGGATATCAACGACCAGAAAGAGGACTAGACTGTGCCGATGGCCTCCTTCCTGGCCCCCGATGCTGGTCCTGCCGCCCCGTGCACAGTCCCACAGGGCTGTCAGAGAGGCTCTCACACCGTCAAGTCACACCCTTACGTCGCAGGTTCAGAGTTGGTAAAGGACTTACCTCTTCTCCAGGGGAGAATGTGAGCCCGCTGACCTGGCGCGCAAGATCTTCCCCAGCTGCTCCCCCATCTAGCCGGGCCGCCCGCCGCCCCTCCACACCGTATGCTAGAGCTGTTCTGAACTACCTGCCCTTTCCTTGTGAGCCTGCTCTTCTTTTTGCATCAGCAATGTTGCATGGGGTATTCTCGCCCTCTACCCTAGGGCTATCTGAGACATGGTCTTCTCATTACTAGTCCTTGGACAAGACGGGAGGAAATTGAGTGATTTTGTCGGGATCAGTTTGGGGGCACTACAGTGCTTAGATGCCGTTGGATAGACGTTGTCCTGGTCTGATTTCTGCCTGAACTCACCGCTCAAACCTGTCCTGCAATGGCTGCCGTTCTGCCAGCTGTCTCTACAGGGAGCCTGGGGACTTACAAGCCAAGCTCTGGCCCAATTTCTAAATCCAAGCAGATCCCTGTGGACAATTCTCCTGGACACATTCACTCAGACAACCACCAAGATAGTGAATTGGGTCAATTCCACTAACCTTGGGGATCCTAAGACTGGTTGTACATTAAAATCAGTTCTGGAAATTTTTTAAAAATGTTAAGCGAATGAGTTAGACCCTGAAGCTTAGTCTGAGCATCTGTTACTTTTTCAAAGCTCCAAAGGGAATTCTAGCACATACCCTATGAAGAGCCTCTGTGCCATTCCCTCAACTTCCTTCTGCCTGGCTCCTTTCCTCACTTTTTCATGGCCCAAGCACCTCTCATCTGCCTCAGTCTCTATGGCAGAGCCTAGCTCACCCATCCCAATTATCCAGTGGAAATGGAACTACAGATTGAATTGGAGTTCAATCCTACACAGTGGGTAGGATTGTAGGCTCTGGAAACACCATTTGCTCACATGCCATAAGGTGTATTACCTGGTTTTACACTACCTGGTTGGTTTTTCCCATACCTGTGTGACTCCCTTTGGAAGGAATTGGTCCTGACTCAAAAGAAAACCTAATTAGACAGACAGATACTAGGTAGAGTTGCAGGAAACTGAGGCAGCAAGGCTACTGGGATGATTACTTAGAGTGGCTAGACACAGACTCAAGATTGAGATCAACAGACCTAAGGGAGGGGTCTAGAGAGATAGAATGACTGTATTAGATCCAAATGGTGGGAGTACAAGGGGGAGAGAAAGAGAGGGAGGGAGAGAGAGTTATTGAGAAAGAGAAGATTGAGAGCAGATGGGTGGCTGCACAAGCTGGGTGTTGAAGGGTGGGGATTGACTGGGAAGGGGCTCAGGAGAACTTTTTAGGGTAATGTAAATATTCTGTGTCTGGATTATGGTTGTGCAGATGCATTCATTTGTCAAAGCTCATCAAACTGGATGCATTTTATAGTATATCTATTAATCATCAGTAAATGTGATTAATTTTTTTTATTAGGGAGGGAGAAATAGACGAAGAAATTTGGAATAGGTGAGAAGGTCCGAACACTGGTCAAGAACTGTACTGAGGGCCGGGCACGGTGACTCACGCCTGTAATCCTAGCACTCTGGGAGGCCGAGGAGGGCGGATTGTTTGAGCTCAAGAATTCGAAACCAGCCTGAGCAAGAGCAAGACCCTGTCTCTACTAAAAATAGAAAGAAATTATCTGGACAACTAAATATATATATATATATATAAAATTAGCCGGGCATGGTGGCGCATGCCTGTAGTCCCAGCTACTTGGGAGGCTGAAGCAGGAGGATCGCTTGAGCCCAGGAGTTTGAGGTTGCTGTGAGCTAGGATGACGCCACGGCACTCTAGCCCGGGCAAAAGAGTGAGACTCTGTCTCAAAAAAAAAAAAAAAAAAAGAACTGTACTGAGGTACCTCGAGCACTGTCTCACTGGGAGTCGGCCATGTGGACCACTGGTGGGAATCAAAGGCCCAGGTGAGATCCAGCCGGGTGTCCCTCCATCTCTCATAACATCATAAAGTCACGTCTTAGAGCTGGGTCACTTTCCTGCAGTATATTCACAGAACACCAATTTCATGAGCTTCTTCCTAAATAAAAAGAATCTGAAATCAAATAAATTTTGTAAATGTTCATATGCTATTCAGCTTTTGGATGATCACAGGATATATGAGACCAGTACTGTCCAACAAAATTATGTGAGTTCCATTACTAATTTAAAATTTTTGAGGAGCCACATTTTTAAGTTAAGTTTAATGAAATATTTTATTAAACCCAGTGTTTCAGAAATATTAGCATATTGTCCTAGCCTGAGTCCAAGTCCCAAGGCAGAAGATCAATGTCCCACCTTGACAGCACTTGGGCACAGAAAGAAAATTCTTTCTCACTCAGCCTTTGTTCTACCCAGGCCTTCAATAGATCAGATGGGACCCACCCCCGTTAGGGAGGGCGATCTGCCTTGCTCAGTCTACGGAAGCAAACGTTAATCTCATCCGGTCAAGCTGACACATAAAACGAACCACGGCACTTGTACACTGTCACACCTGCGGCACATCTCAGTGCAGACTAGCCGCGTTTCAAGTGCTGCGTAGCCACATCGCTACTGGCTGCCACATTGCAAGTGCAGTATTACAGTAGTAAAAGTTTCAAGAAGCCTTACGGTGAAGATATTTCTGTAACATTGTTTAACCCAGTGTGGCCAAAATTTATTTGACTACAGACTCCTTTTTCCATTTTAATTTGCTTACTTATGCCTATTTCATCTACTAGCATCTTGTTCTGTAGGAAGATGCTTTAGAAAGATCAACCTAGTTAGAGTCCGTAAAGTGGGAATCCAAACATTAGATATAACCTACAGACAGGTTTTAGTTGTTGGTGTTTTTTTTTTTTTTTTGAGTAATATTTTCTGTTTGTTTTTGAGTAATTTAAGCCAGCTTTCTAAAATTGAGAGATTTCAGATAAAAATCTGGGATTCTAATTTGAAAGTGGAAACGCCAGATCTCGCTGAGGCCGCACTCGCTCCGGGTGGCTGCAGGCTGAAGCCGACTGCCCGCTGCCCTTCCTCCATGGGGTGGGGCCGGAGCGGGCTCAGAAGCACACAGGGGACAGGCTTGTGCAGAACCACCCACACCAATGCCCTGAGGCACTCACGTCTACCCACACCGGGGCACCTTCTCCTTCGAGTTACCTACTTGCGCTGCTAACAACTGAGTATACGTCCCCGGATCGTGCTCAGCTCACTTCTCAGATAAGTAACCTTAGGCCCAGAGGGTCTGAGGCCAGGCACCTGAAGTCATTCCACGAGTTAGTGGCAGAGCAAGAACATCCCGCATTTCTCCCCACCAGTCCCGTGTGCTGCCCGGTGCTTCCACTGATGTTCCTTCATCCGTTTGTGTTTCTTCTCCCTCCGCGCCTTAGGAGACACACGGGGTGTGTGAGCCGCAGACTTGCCAGCGCCCCCTATTGCGCGATGCCCCTCAGGTCGGAGCGATTCCCTGGGCCTGACACTCCTTGACTCTGCGCTCATCGCTAACGAGATGCTGACTTGAAACAAATCGAGGAATGAGAGAACCTTTGTGGGGGTCAGTATCCCACTGTGGTACTGGAGACAGTCCCAAATTCCTTAGATAATCATTCAGTCTTCTTGTTTGGCCTTAATCAAAACATCGTGTCCGCTGCTGAGAGCGAGCACCCAGGCTCCGAGCAGAATCCCAGCGCGCGGCACCGGGAGACAGCGCGTCTGGGCAGGATGCCAGGGCGGCCGGGCTTAACCGCTCCCGAGGGAAAAGCGCTCCTCCCAACACTATCAGATCTCCTGTCGCCGATTCTTATCTCCAGGCCAAGGCCAATAACATTTTTTCCCTTTATAACAACAGTTAATTTCCCCAGGGAGTTTCGGCTACTTTTAATAAGAGAAAATGTTCCCAAGAATGCGGATAAGTGTGCGCGCGCGTGTGGGAGAAGGTGTGGGTGCTTTCATACCTGCGTCGGCGTCAAATTTGGTAACCTCGAACATGGAAGGCTTCTTTCCTATGTCCTTCGTGACTCCTGCTTTGTGCAGAGTTGAAGAGTGACCTGCAGAATAGAATAAAGAGTCAGGAGTTTTAAAAAGGTGCACGCACAGCTGACCTCACTGGCCTGGGAAGACAAAGAGAAAAAGACAAGAGTGATTAGCCTCCCGTGGCCCTTTCTCTGGTCTCCCGAAGGACTCAGCCCGTTGTATGCTGGGAGCTAACTTGAGAGATTAAAGAAAGGAGACCCCATCCCTGAGATCACAATGTTTTTAAGTCCAGAGTTCTGGCTCTTTCCAAGAAGAGCCCTTATTTCCTCAACTTCTTGTTGTGACCCAAATTGTGAGCAAAGAGGGGCTCAGTGACCCCGTAGAGGAAACACTGCAGAAGGAAGTACGCTGGACGCCCTAAGATCACTTTCCAACTCTGGGGCCTTTTCTCGGCCGTAGTTAACCACCTAAGTACGTACAGAGGCAGAGTGAGTTTGAGAAGAACCACGTTTCCTTTCTGCACCGCATCCAGCGGAGTTTTGCACTTACTGGTTGTGTTTGCCCAGCTTCCCCGGCAAGCATAGCTCAAAGCAAAGGCTCATGTACCCTACTGAAGTAGGAAGCAGGACACCGGGAGCAGGCATGAGGACAAGGGGGAGGGTGGCGGGGGCAGAAGAAGGGCCCATATGAGGGTGTGTCACTGAGGGGCTCTTGGCTCTGTGGAGTGAGACTTGGAACCACCGTCTTGCAGGAGGCTGTGTAAGCAACAGCTTCTTACAACAGTCTAACGGGCAAGTAGGATTTTCCCTGTTATCTCAGCTTTAGCAGAGACCCCAAGGCAAGGAGAGCAGGAACCCTCCCCCATTTTACAGTGAGGTGCTAGACCATCTACACAAGCAGTGGCCCCAAATTACCCCATTATGCCTAAATTACCCCACTACCCTCCTCGAGGTTAGTAATGGGAGGCTCAGAGATTGGCTAAGGAGAAAAATTAGAGTATAAAGATTTCTTTAGAAAAGACAATGTTTTTTCTCCTGTCCACGGGGGAAAGCAGTGCAGTGTTCCTCCTACCCCTTTATCCACATTCTGCAGGAGAATAACTCAGACACTTGACTTTTTCCCATAGAATTTAGGGATGCAGGGACCGGCACCGATCTCGCACCTGAGAAAGAATGAGCGGGAGGGGCCCGGGTGCGGCCAGGACAGCGAGCAGCGCTGCGCCGGGAGTGCTCTGCAACTGCGGCACGTGAGGAAAGAACCTTCTGGCAGGACCTTCTGGCAGGGCCTCGGCCGTGAGTTATTTTGACATGGACCCCACCTAGGAAACCTAGAGGAACAGGGTGACCCCAGTGGAGGGGAGGACCAGCAAAAGCCGGGAGACGAGGGGGTCACGCATGGCTGGTAAATGACCACCCGGTCAGTGGAACTGTGAGCAGCAGAGCTCGGCATGGGGGGCGGTGGGGTCTCCATAAAACCCGAAAATACATACAATAGAAAGATGCCAAAATGCTCACTGTGACACAGCCACAGTGCACCAGTGCTGGGCAAAGCAGCACCACCCACTGGAGACTGCGCTCTGCTCGGAGCTGCCGCTGCCCGCTCAGCCAGTGACTGGGACAGCAGGGATGGAGAGGACACGAGGGAGAAGCCGCCCGGGCCACGCTCCAGCAGGGGAGGGGAGAACCTGTGAAGTGAGTAAAGCCCAGAGTTCTGACATCAGGCCGGCCTGGGTCGTATTATCACTGCCGCGCAAAGAAAGTAACCAGAAAACCTCTGGGAACTTTCTGGGGTTTCATCCTGAGGCAGAGAAAAATACACGAACACAACGGGTTGGAAGGGGTAGTGGCAAGGAAGGTGGCAGTTGGTCTCTGTGCGCCCTACAGGGCAACAGGACAGCTACAGTGGGACTGTATTTGTGGGTGTCCCTCAGAAATACTATGTATCTTATCTTGTTAAGTAGATGTCAAGACAGAAACTAGATGCCACACAATCCCATCAATTATTCTTTTCTATAAAAATTAATGTGTTACAACGTCACAGGGAAGTCCCTGGACATGGGAAGTATTCACTGAACAATCCCCAACCCCCCATCCACCTCTCTGCTGGCTTCCCCCCAACCCACCTGGCAAATAAACTTTGCCAACAGCAAAGATGTCAAAAGTGAATTTCTGGGTCAAAAAATACCTATTCTTGACTGTAATACTAAAATCTTTAGGGAACAGAGAGATGAGAACCAAATAGCACCAAGTTTAAAAAAGAAAAAATTAGAGGCTGGAAAAGCAAAGAGAAAATAGCTGTAAGCAAGACAGAGCTTGATGCAAGTCGGGGCGGGGGAGAAGAGAGACCCACGTCAAGTTTTGGGGACGTCTATATGAGGAAGGGGAGGCCGCTGGCTCCCAGCTGTCATTTGAAAATGGCAGCCCTGGGGACAAAAAAATAAATAAATACATGAAAAAAGTAGATGGTATCTTAAAGTATGAGAGAGTCTGAATGGACCTGAGACTTTTCCGTGGGCCTGGAAATGCTATGAGAGGGAGTGAGAAGCAAAAGGCAGCTGAGTGGTTGCCCTGACCAGCCCCTAGAAGCCTCCTGGTAAAATGAAAGGAAACACATCAAAGGGAAATACCGGGCCGTCTGCCAGCTGTGAGGCTGGGCAGCTGCATCTGCGAAAGAGCATCCACACCAAATCCCTACGCTGCCGCTGAGTGGCCACCCCCCAGCGCCACCCATGGGCCCCTCCTGTGCCACGTGGGGAGAAAACCCACAAGATGGAAGACTTAGAAGAGGCCTTCTAACAGGACATCTCTCCTCCCAGACTCTGACACCTGGCTGAGGTTGTTGCTTTATAATCAGCAACAGCAGGGACGAGGGAAAGAAACTCGGATGAAGAGCTTTCAACAGATTGCGTTAGGAATCACTGGATTGGAAGCTCAGAATGGACTGAACTATTTGTAGGCAGCGGGTAGCAGATCAGAGCAGACACAGATCAAAATAATAGAAACAAACTCTACATTCTGCAGACTGCGGCTTATGGACTCATAACTGTGAAATGCACATCCTCTGGGGATCACAAAGTCTTGCTTTTTCTTTTTCTCTGGTGGTGGAGAGAAGGAAGCAGAGTGGGATGGAATAGACAGGTCCTGGGCCCTTTCATAGGATTTTCTTCTTCCTTTCCCTTCCTTGATCACAACAGGAAGAGACAAAAGGCAGACTAAGCTACTTAAAATATATTTCTTTGTGATTTTGGTTATTTTTCCATTTGAATAAAAATGTCTCTACCCCATTCCCTTCTTTTACATAACTTTCTATATAAAAGAGCTTGCACTGATTTGTTTAAAGGCTATACATCAACCACCCTTATATTCCTAGCAGTTTAAGAAGTCCCTGGCAGAACCCTGATTCTACAAGGAGCCATGCTTTCCTTTGTCTGAATATGTAAGAGAAATAAAACCATTTACAAATAAAAATATGCAACGGCAGTCTTCCTTCCTTATGAAATTGTAGGGCTGTCAGTTCCAGCTCCCTCTTATTTAAGTGAATATTCGGACCACACCAGTAAGAAAATGAAGAGTCTTGACAGTTCCTCCAGGTTAATGGTGCAGAACCACCTGTATTTAACATTCTGCCTTCCACTCCATTAACACTCCTAACTTGGTTCTCTTTATCTGCCAGGGAGAAATGGAACGAAAATCAATATCCTACCCAAAAGCATTGATGAGATTTTATTCTTTCTCCAGTCTCAAAGGAATGTCAGATCCCTTTACGGCAAGACTTTCCCTTAACAAATTGCAGGTTGCCACCGTATAAAGCGATGTTGTATGAAATCAAGAGTTGAAACGGTTGCCACCTCATTATTTATTTTCCATCCTGCAACATATATTTCATGTTTGCGTTAGTGCATTCAGATGCCAAGGAGATAAGTACTTTAACAATCGAAAGACAGAAGTCTATGGAGGTGCTTGTTAAGAGCTTCAATACATTTCCTTGTGTTGTAAATTTCAGCTTTCATATCTTTCCAAGAAATTCCTCCCACTATCTTGGCAGTGAATGAACTTGCCAGCAGGCCTGTTCTCCATCCTCCTCACTCGCTCCCTCCCCCCACCTCTGGCCCAGCCTCCCTAAAGCACAAGCTGCACACTAGGACTCCCCCTCTAGCTGCTAACACACTGCAAGCCTTGTCCACTCACATCCAGAAAAATGGGTCAGAACTGCGGAACCGGTCCATGGCTTGTTAGACGCCGGGCCGCACAGCGGGAGGTGAGTGGTGGGCAAGCCAGCAAAGCTTCATCTGTATTTACAGCCACTCCCCACACCCCGTATCACCTCCTGAGCTCCGCCTCCCATCAGATCAGTGTGGCATTAGATTCTGCATTATGGTGAGTTGTATAATTATTTCATTATATGATACAATGTAAAAATAATAGAAATAAAGTGCACAATAAATGTAATGCACTTGAATCATCCCCAAACCACCTCCCCCCCACAACGGCTCCTAGTCCATGCAAAAATTGTCTTCCATGAAACCAATCACTGGTATGAAAAAGGTTGGGCACCACTGGGTCAGAACACAACTACTTCTGCTATAGGAATAAGGTGATGGCTCCTTCTTGGCTACACTGGATTAGGCTGATTCCCTGCCTCTCAGTGGAAAATGTGCTTGCCTAGGCCCTTCTGGGCCTCCATGGCAGTTCACCCTTCGGAACTCAGCTTTTACTTTCCTAAGTTGCATTAGCTACCCACTGTCCTATTCCTGCCCACTTCCTGACTGGTGATATTCACAGGACTCCCCCCAACTCCCACCCCCTCCTAGAGATGTTGCAGGTCCTAGCCAGTCCCTCCGTACCATTATACCCTCTCCATTTAAAGCCAGAACACCAGGGGTGTGTGCCCTGTGCGTTTTGTTTTGTTTTAGAGAGGAGGTCTCACTCTGTCACCCTGGCTGGAGTGTGGTGGCCTGATCCCAGCTCACCGCAGCCTCCAACTCCTGGGCTCAAGAGATCCTTCTACCTCAGCCTCCGAGTAGCTGTGGCTACAGGTGCACACCACTCTGTGTTTCGAGCGTGCGCTTTATGTGACAGATCAACGGTCAGCAAACATTCCATATAACGGCCGGAGAGTGAATACCCTGCAGGCCGTGCTGTCCCTGCCATAACAACTCGGTTCTGCCTCGAGTGTGGAAGCAGCACTAGACAACACGTAAACAAATGAGCACGGCTGCGTCCCAGTAAAACTTTACAAATGTGAACTTCCTCTAAACAGCACGTCACAAAACGTTATTCTTTTTTTCATTTTTTTTAAGAAAACCTTTATTTAAAAATGGAAAAAGCAATTCTTAGCTTGTGGGCTGTATGAAAACAGGTAGTGGGCTGGGTTCAGCCCATGAGACTTTGCTTACTTGGAGATTTCCAATAAGCTGCTTCTATAGATGGCAGAGTGGGCAAGCACAAAGTATTTACTTTGTAAATAATTTATTTTAAAAAAAAGGTATGAAGAAATAAATGATGGAATGAAGGACCGAATGATAAAAAGAAAGGTTGAATGAAGAATGAAGGAAAGAGATGACTATGAAAAAAATTTGATTCCGGGGAACTCTGAAAATATCTTTGATCATTTTTCTTTTTAATTATAGCCTCGAGTTCCATTTCTGGACTCCCCTGTATCCAACCTTCATCCCTGGGCCCCATTTGCTATTAATAATCTCACCAATATTTATTGACCACCCAGGCCTGGTGTCGGCCACTGAGGATTAAACGAGGGACAGGACAAGCCTCACCCTCAGGGAGCTCAAGCCCCAGAAGGGACTCTAATAAATGAACAAGGAATTGTATTACTATGTCAAGTGCCTATGAAATAGTTCAAGGGACTCTGGAATCATACAGGATGTTAGCAGGGCCCAGATGGAATCGGGCTTCAAAAAGGGCTGGGGAGGTCCTTTGCCTTCCCATTAGGCAAAGCCCGTAAGTCAGTAGGAGAATTCTGGGACAGGGAGGAGCCCAAAGGACAGGTTTCCCCGTGTGAAAGCCCAACCCTCAGTGTGACGGTGTTATCAGGCGGGGCCTGTGGTAGGGGACTGGGTCGTGAGGGTGGAGCTCCCATTAACGGGATTAGTGCCCTTGTAAAAGAAATGCCGGAGAGGTGAGTTTTCTCTCACCGTGTGAGGAGACAAGGAAAAAGCAGCTGTGTACAAACCAGGACAAGCACCCTCACTAGACTTTGGATCCGCCTTGATCTTGGACTTCCAGAACTGTGAGAAATAAATGTTTGTTGTTTAAGCCACCCAGTCTCTGGTATCCTGTTATAGCAGCCTGAACCGACTAAGACAGGGTTTCATCTAAGGTTCAAAACACCTCTCTGAAGTTCTCTTAGAGGCCCTTTAATCACTAATTTTCATGTTTGTTGGTTATAAATCCCAAGAAGAATTTGAGATAAATTTTAATCTTAAAACACATGTAAAATATTTTCTTCAAACAAAGAAAAATCAAGCCCCAGCTGCCACGTGTTTTAATGAAAGATACAGAAAGCTTCTCAAAATGGATATTTCTTCCACGGCTCTTAGATAAAAGCTAGGGAAATAGCATTAAATCTTAACAGAGTGGAAGCGTTTCTGAAGGGGACTAAGATAATACGGACCAGACACATGGCTTTCTGCAGAGCTAGCTCAGCACCAGGCCTGAGCTCAAAGAATGTAGATGAATGGATGTTTAACATGAATCCTCGTCGGTCTCTCACACACATCGAGTCTGCAGCCGGCTCCAGCAACTGCTGAATTGCAGGAGATTCATGATGGGTTTTCTGATGAGTTCCTGAAAGGTCAGCGGATCCTGCTTTAATCATTGAAAAGGCGAAGGCGGCCTTCCGGGGAGGCGGAAAGAGCCCTCCACAGTAGGAGGGGAGACACAGGAAAGTCCACTGGCCCAGGACATGTGCATGCATCCAGGCCACGTGGCTGCTGCCGTCCATCAGAGCAAACCTCTGTCACTGCCCCTGCCCAGCCTCCTGCAGGAACTCCCCGCCAACTTCCAAATACAATCCACGCCCCGTGCAGTGATGTAAAGGGATCTTCATAGAAGAAAATTAAATTAGATCTCTACCTCATGCTTTAAGCCAAAATAATTTCCAGATGGGTTGAAGAGTTAAATATAAGAAATAAAACCTAAAAGAACATAAATATATATATATATATATATATATATATATACATATATGTGAGTAAGCATTCTCTAATCTAGGGATTGTAAAGATTTACTGAACATGCAAGCAAAAAGGAAAAGATGGATAGATTGGACCACATAATAATTATAAAGGTCTATATATAACAAAAATGAAACCAATGAAATCAAAAGGCAAATGGTAAACAGGAGAAATTATTTTGCTGCATGATGAAGGGTTAATGTCATTAAAATGGGAGCAGCTCTCTGCAAAGAAATGAGAGAGAAAAAACATGGACCCAAAAAATGGGTATAAGCCATGAACAAAAGAAGAAATAGGAATTTTTTTTATTTATTCAATGAATATTTATGCAAACTGTATGCCAGACCTCGTGTCCGTCAACATGAAAAGGTGTTGCAGGCATTGGTCTGGCACATAGTGCCCAGCTTGCAGGGTCGAGGCTGCCTGGGGCTCTGCCTGAGTCTCTTTCTAGAACTTTCCTCCGGCAAAGGTAGTTGCCTCACCCAAGGTGTGTCCCCCCAGTGGGAGAGCCTGCACGCAGTGACTGGCCCAAGGAGGGGTTACAAAGCATAGGCCCCATTACCTTGAGTCCGGACAACTCTGCAGGTGGCTCCTACTCACGGTCCAGCCCCTGTGCTGCCCCATGCTGTGGGCTCGCTCGTCCAGGTGGTGTCTGCGAGACTGCTGCCAACAGACACTCTGCAGCCAGCCTGTCTTAGGTCTGTTTCCAAATAACCCAATGTGAGACAGGTGTTCAGCTTACCCAGCATTCAAACACAAAGGGAAGCAATGAAATGCCTGTGTCTATCCAGTTAAAAAATATACTTTTTGGCCAGGCAAGGTGGCTCATGCCTGTAATCCTAGCACTTTAGGATTGCTTAAAACCTCTGTCTCTACAAAAAAATAGAAAAATTAGCCAGATGTGGTGGCGTGCACCTGTAATCCCAGCTACTCAGGAGACTGAAGTGGGAGGATCACTTGAGCCCAGGAGTTTGAGGTTGCTGTGAGCTATGATGATGCCACTGTACTCTGGCCTAGGTGACAGAGTGAGATGCTGTCTCAAAAAAATAAATAAATAAAAATAAAAACTTGGTTTTTTAAAATGATAATACCCAGTGTTCTTAAAGGAAATGGGTGCTCTCCTATCAGCCTAAAGGATGCAAATCAGTGTTGCTTTTCTAAAGGACACTTTAGCAGCAAATGTCAGACTCATAAGAATACACAGAACCTCTGATCCTTCTATTAATAATTCCAGAGACTTCCTCTCCTGGACACATTTACCAGTAAGGTGACTTCCATTTTAGACATGCTGACTTTGAGGGGAACATATCTAGCAAGAATCTAAATGTCCATCTAGAGAGGAATTATTTAATAAATTATGACACATACCTACTACCAGCCATTGTAAATCATTTTATAGGATATTAATGACATGGGAAAATATTCACAAGGCTATAATCTTAACAGATGGTTAACAAAAATAGCAGGTATAGTATGAGCTCAGTTTTTATAATTTACGTGGAGGGGGACCTTAAACTTTAGTTTAAAAGGGGGTCACGAACCAGGACCTAAGAGATAAGTTCAGGTACATTGTACTTGGCTGAAGCAAAATTTAAAATTTAAAGCCAGGCAGGGTGGCATGCACCTGTAATCCCAGCTACTCAGGGGGCTGAGGCACAAGGATCACTTGAGCCCAGGAGTTTGGGGCTGCAGAGAGCTATGATCAGGCCACTGCACTCCGGCTGGAGTGACAGAGTGATACCCTGTATCAAAAAAGAATTTTTTAAAAATAATTTACATGTCTTGGTTGGTCAGTGAGAGGACAGATATATACTCCGCATTGTACCATAGTCCCCACTACTCTCTATTGCCTGTTTTTCTTTTCTTAATTATTGAAGGTGTCGAGTTTGTGATTCTGATTTAAAAGCTATGAGCAAAAGGAGGAAAGCAGCTCAGAGGAAAATGGCTTTTGCTTTGTCAGGAAAACACTCTAACAAGCTGTTGCGGTTGCAGAAAGATAGCCCGCAGAGGCAGGTTGATTGCTTAACCGGGGCGAGGAGACAGATGTTGCTGCCTCTCCTGCAATGGGAGCAGTGAAGAGGAGAGATGGGGACTTCAGCGGAGAACACGTTGAGCCCAAGGTGCTTGCGGGATAGTCAGCTAAAGCTGTCCCGGGAGAAGCAGGATCCCCGGGCCTGCAGCTCTGTATGGAGATGGTCATAGGAGCCTTCAGCATGAGTGAAATCAATACGTGTGTATAATGTTAGCAGAGAGCAGAGGATCAAACCCTGAGGAAAGGATGTGTTTTGATTCTCGTGTTCCTTGAGCAAGAGAAGCTCACAAAACTACTGACCACTTCCTCCTCTCCAAAGGACCCTCTTCCTGAGGTTTCATAGACACAGTCCTCTTCGGATTTCTCTTCCTGGGCGGGAAAAGAAGAGACCATAAAGGACAGGAAAACCAGGAAAGTCTCAAGGAGGTGAATATAAAAAAAGTGTTTCAAAATGGAGGTTATGATCAACAGTAACAAACAGTGCAGAAAAGGAAAGGGGGTTAAGAATTCAAGATTTAGCAATAATGTGGTTTTTTACAACATTGAGGAGTTTGGGGGGAGTAAAAAATGTCAGAGAGTTGAGGAAAGAGTGAGAGGTGAGGCAGAGGCGACAGCAGGTGATGACAACTGCTTCAAGACACAATCACAAATCACGTTAGATGAATCTTGCAGGAAAACGTTCAGACTCGTGCACACGCATTAACGTGTGTGTGTCTGTGTGTGCACGTGTGCTCTCTGTAATGGCCACAAGCAGGGGTCGGCAAACATTTTCTGTTAAGGGCCAGTAGTAAGTATGTTAGGCTTTGTGGGCCACATGATCTGTGCCACCACTATTTATCTCTGTCGCTGTAGAGTTTTTACAATACATCATTTTATGCTCTCTCGTGCATCTCTTTGGAACAGTGGTTCTAGAAACTTTAGCTTGCATCAGGATCACTTAAATAGCTTGTTAAAACAGATTGCTGGGCCCTACTCCTGGGCTTTCTGATTCAGTAGGTCCTGGGTGGGGGGCTGAGAATTTGCAATTCTAACACGTTCCCAAGGGATGCTAGTGCCGCTGGTCCAGGGCCACGCTTGGGCAATCACTGTTCTATGTTTCAGTGGCGGGGGTTAGTGCTCTCATTAAGACTCAAGCCATTTGTGGAAAAGACCGCGTTTTCTATTTCTTTGGAGGTTACCGCAACCTCTCAGGCGACTTCACACAGCTCCACACGCATAACGCGCAGCACCGCCGCCCTCGCATTGTGCAGCCACCTCCAGCAGAGGTAAAGCTGATGAGCAAATATTTACACTGGACCTTTTCTTCCCAGTAGTGTATAAGAAGGCCCCCGCTGCCAAAGCAGGAGGGAATCATCTCAATACTTCAACTCAATGCCGTGCTGATAAATCTCTAACGACCAGCTCGGGAGGTGGGGCCCAGGACAGATGCCGATTTGTAGCCTGTGCCAATTTCTGCTGTGTAAACACTCCTCCCACAGCTGAGTCCAAGCTACCAGGTGATGTCTCTTAAGCGCAGTGTTGGGAAAAGATGTGCACCAGCGACCCTTGCCAGCCCAGGAGCAGGCTGCGGACCAGCCCTGTCTTACTTCCCTCTGCATTTTCAGCAAGAGGGGCTCAACCCGGCTCAGCACCTGGCCTGTCCAATTTTCATGGTGGGTCTCGAACCTCTGAGATATAGAATACTGACTACTCTTCCAGTGGCTTCAGAGAAAACCAGTTTAAATTTTACAGCCATCTCTCCTATAAACCTACTTCATCTGCTTATCCTCTGAAATGTTCCATGGAAAGAAGTCCAGGAATAGGCAGTAGTAGGCCTATGTCTTGTTTCAGGAAGGGTGGTAGGAGATGATTCGGTTGTAGGACCTCTGAGGAGAGACAAGCACAAACTGCCCTTGTGGCATTGTCTCTCCTGGTTCTAGCCACCCCATTTCAGAAATTTCAAAGGGGTAGAGCAGACCTCTCAACTCCAGCCGCTCATTAAAATCTTGAGTAGTGTTCTTGGGTTTTTTTAAACATATGAACATCAACACCCACCCCCAGATCTTCTGATTTAATTCACCTGTAGTGAGGCAGGGGCTTGAGTGTTTTTAATAGGTGTTTGTGATCCGCAGCTAGGGTTGAGAACCTCTGAGCTGGGGCAGATTGGTTGATGTTTTGCCCAAAGTGGCAGAGACCCCAAATAGTCCAACTCTCATTTGAAAAATTAGAAAACTGGAACCCAGAAAAACTTAAGGATTTTCCCACAATCACAGAGCTACTTAATTGCGCAAACAGGCTTAGGCTCTGTGCCCTGTGACTTTTAGTCTAGTGTTCTTTGTGATGCACCCCACAGATTCTTGTGGTCCAAAAGGCAGTGACACTAAAGACATTTGGTCTTCCTGAACTTTCCTATGACAAGGGCTTGGTGACTCAGATACTCAGCCCAGCACCCTTTACTTCCAAAGGAAGTTCCAAATGTTTATATTGGAAGAAGACACACAGGGTTCGGCGTGTCTCCCCACCCCCATCAATAGTTTGCTGTCTTTCTTCCCCAATCTAAGAGAAAATGTTTTCTTGACTTGGTGTGCTCACAAATAAAAAAAAGAAGAAGAAGAATGATTAAATTTGCTTTTAAGTTACCAAATGCGCCGTGCAGGTCTGTAATTGACCATGAGAGTGTCGGGAAAATATGATCTATCCTCTATAAATCAGGCAACCTTAAACAGGCTCTCTAATCGTAAATGCCTATCCTGGCAGTGTCCAAAAAGGCTCATGTTTATAAATTGTTCCCTGATGTTTTAAGTAAGTGCACAAACACAAATCATACTAAGGACTTCGGAAAAGACCTAGCTGTGTGGCAATTTATTATAAGCAGTGTAATTTTCATCAGTCAGGCAGCATAGACTGTAATTACCTCTCTACCGAAAGAGTTACAATTGCTTTCATTACATTTTCCTAGTCGTGTGCTCCTCGGGATCGCCACGGAGACACTGGATGGAAAATGCATTTATTTATTGTTAGTCCTCCTAATGGCTCGTTACTTGGTTTCTGAAGATGTTATCAAGCCACTTGCTTTCCCTACCCTTCCCCACCCCCGAGAGTGGCATTTATAGAAGACAAAAGAGACACAACCTGAAACCCTCAGCACATGGCGAGCGTCAGAGAGCAGATAACCAACTCTGGTTGGGGAGACCCGGTTAGGCTGGCTAAAGTTCAAATGCTGAAGACTAATGGAAACCACACACCACTGAGCACAACGACCAACCTCCCAGTCACAACAGAAAAGAAACCGCACGTTGTTCCCTATAGTTAGAGCTTCACGAGAATGTTTGAGGACTCGTAAAGTGATCTCCAGCCCTGTTTCCCACGTGGGTGGTGCGTTTATTGGAGGGCTGTGTCACCTTGGACCCTGAGACATGCAGGAGGCAGGGCACCTTTTCATCCCTCTCCCCTCCCTGTTACCCGCAACGCTATAAAAGATAGAACTGGAAATGGAGATGGCGACTTTGGAGAGTGGGAACGGGTCGGTTGAGGAGCAGCCCGTGTCTACACGGTGACTGATGAGTTTCACCACCCCAAAGCCTCTGTCAGTCATTGCCGAGAGGTTTGCTTCTTGCTTAGAGGAAGGGACAACTCTGGGTCGAATTCCAAAGAAATCTTCCCACAGACGTACTGCGAGCTTTCAGTCCCTCCACTCGGTAGCTGTAACTTTGACAAGTCACTTAACCTTTGTGAACCTCTGCTCCTGAAAAGCCACTCCAGAGCTGACAACAGGAGTTCAGAACTGCGGCTCTTTTGAGGTAGGGAACCAGCCTTGCACAGTAAGGAGGCTTGAGACCCAAGCCAAGGTCTCGATAAAGCAGGAGACGGCTGAGAAACCAACCAAAACCAGCTAGAACTCAGATGGTCACGAAAACTGACCTCAGGTTACCCTCACAGCCCATGATACACTGGTTATAATGTAGTAGCACACGAAAGAGACTCCCACCAGCGCCTGACAGTTTACCAATTCCATGGCAACTCCCAGAAGTTACCCTGTGTGGTTCAGAAAGAGGAGGAACCCTCGGTTCTGGGAACTCCCCACCCCTTTCCCAGGAATCTCATGAATAATCCTCCCTCTACTTAACATAAAAGTAAATAAAAGGTATAAAATGAGACCCCAGAAACTCACAAGGTGCTATTCTCTGTTGCTCTAAGAGAGCCACTGCCCTGTCTATAGGGCAGCGACTTTTCTTTTTTTTTTTCCCCCTTTCTATCTCAATAAAACTTGCTTTTGCCTTACTCTGTCAGCTTGCTCTTGAATTCTTTCCCACGTGAAGCCAAGAACACACTTGGCCTTCAACCAGGCCCCAGTTTGGGGTCCACTTTCCTGTATCACTTTCAGCTGTCAGATCAAACTCAGGGCACACAAGAAGAGGACGAGGCCACGGGCAAACAGCAGGAGAATGCCTTCCTGTGGGGTTTTGCTTCTTGTCTTTACTTTTTCAATTTAAATCTATGTCACTACATACAGAAGTAATAACCCTGCCTAGGAACTCCTCACCAGTAATGTTGAGAGAGGGGAGAATGTACTAAACAGTCTAGTACCACAGAACGCTAAAAGTTTCAATCTCAGAAGGATGCGAGCAACATTGGCCACCTGGTGTTCTTGTTTTATGAATAAGAAAACTACGTCCCAGAAAAGACCAATAATGTATCACGTGGTCACAGAGATGCGTAATCACCAGTCTCTCAACTGCCAGTGCAGACTGTGCTCTACCAGACCATCCCTTCCCAGCCCACCTGGCTGTCGTAGGGAAGGCCGTTCTCCCGACTTTGCCCCTGCACGTCACAGGGTGCCCGTCTTCTTGAGAATGTATTATGAATCGCATTAGCTTAGACCAGAGGACCCAGTAAATGATTGCTGAATCTGAACGTTCTGTCTTCCTTCTGCAGTCCTCCCTTAGAATTACTGGTAAGTCTGGGTCTAGGAATCAAATTACACTCTTCCCACTGGGGTCAAGCCCTAGGGATGCCAGCCGCCCAGCAGGAGCAGTGACCTGGCATGGATGTCCACTTTGTGGCCAGCTGCTGGGAAGCTCAGGAGCGGCCTTAGCCCACCTTGAACTGCTTCCCATGAGAGTAGGGGATAGGCACAATTTTATCCCACCCCCAAATGAGCCCACATTGGCTGTGCCACAACTGGTTAAAACTAATTCAAAATGCACCCCAGTGACAGCTGGACATAAACTCATACTTTATAAGGCTGATTCATTTGGGTACAATTTGTGCTTTGTGCGATTTGTCAAATGGAAGAGCTCTTGCTGTTGGATGAGTATGTCACTTCTGCAGAAATCCTATACCCTCCATTTCCTCCCATTTGCTTGCATTTCACAAATGGCCACATCATTTTGTCAAATTGTGGAGCCACTTGGAAATTGGGCGTAGAGTTTTGCATAATCATTCATGTCATGCCTGTGACACTCTGTGATTATATATAATGGTCTCGGAGGAGTCCTGGTGCAGGGAATGCTACCTGGTCTGCCTCAGAGCCAAGTCTCATTACAACCATTTCATAGTGCAGGACACTGAGGCAAAATGGCTGTGTCTATACAGGGCCTCTGTGTAGACAAGCAGGAAGCTCAGCTTGAGTCAGTGGGTTAGTGCCAGGAAAAGGAAATAGTAGACCTCTCTAAAATTAACCTTCTTAAAAATCATTCCAGTACAATTGATTTCTGTGCCTAGACACAAAGGTCAAATTTCACTAAAATTTCATAAGAAAAAAAAAAAGTTTTTGCTTCAAGACAGTTTATCCTTACCTTCGAAGGTAAACACTTAACCATTTGTTAAGAATGAAAGGATATTATTAAGAGTAGATATTGGGTGACAGGTACATTCATTACTGTTCTCCCTACTTCTCTGTGTAGCTGATATTTTTCATATTAAAACGTTTTATTATAAAACACGTAATGTTTCTGTTTGGTCATATTGTTCAAATGTTTGACCATATATTGAATTCCAGACGGTGTAGGAAAATAAATGCACTCCAGAAAATTCTAGAGAAGCAAAATCTCCATAAAACAAGATAAAAAAGTAAAGGCATTTTGTGCCTTCTTTTCTGGGAAGAGCCCCATGGAGGGAGCCAGTCCCCAGAGAAGAGAAGGCAGAGTGGCATGTGAGGGGACACGAGTTTTACGTTGCCTTGTAGTTTCCCAGGGCCCACCTTAGTAAGGGAGATGTACAGTGGATCACATACACCCAGGAGACATACAGATGTTGTAGAAATTGCTGTTGGGACCAGAGGCGGCCATTCAAGAGAAACAAGAAATAATCTCAGCAAATGCTGTGTAGCCAGATGACATCAAGGGCGTGACGTCCTTGGAACTTCATTGTAACCCCAAGAAATGGGAAGAAAATTTCCTGACATGTCAGGCATTGTATTTCCAATAGGCAGGTAGTGGAAATTGAAATAAATCAAGTTCTAGAAAAATAAAGTTGCATTTATTGTACGCTTGAGTGTGTAAACTGAGATTTGTCCCTGCACACATGCCTGCCCAGAGACCCACCACTTCTCCTTGTCTTCATGCTACTCAATTCTCAGTCCTCTGTCTAAAATCACCTCTACCGGGGACCCTCCCATGAAGATTCTAGTCCCAACTGGATCCTTAATTCCCTCCCCTCTTAATTGCTGTAACACTTCGTCTGTACCCTCTGATTTGTGGGGCTTGCTCACTCTTGTCTCCTGTGTTAGATTTACCTCTTTGTGGACTGTAAATCCTACGCGAGCTGGGATCACATTATATACTTTCAAAGGCTTCTCTGGCTCAGTTTAAGACCCATGTTTACATGCAATCCTCTCTAATGATTGCGGTCTGTACAAACCTTGTATCTAATATTTTATCATCTATATTGCAGTTAACATATCGGGATATTCTCAGCACTGTGCATATTTGGTATTTTATTATAACCATATATGTAATATCTCTAAGTTAGTGAAACAACAGAACCACAGCAATCCCTGTGAGATGTCATGAGAAGGGAAAGCAGCAGACACTATCATTTGTCTATTGCTGCTGCTGGTCTCTATCCCTTCCATCCTTGGTCATCTCTGCTCTAGAGGTGAGAGAAGAGCACCTCTGTTTCTGCACTTCCTGTTTCAGTGCCCTCTGCAGCTAGGACTGGCCAGGAGATCCCAGCTTGGTCAAGGAGATGGAAGAAGCTTGTCAAAGACATTTGGAAAGGCTTTTACTTTTCCCACTAATGTGAACAAAGGTGCCTGGCAAATCTCTTTCCCTCACCCTTCTTCCCACTAATCTTGTGGATTTGGGGTGTGAGAACTGAAGGTGAGGTAACTGCCTTGTGATGGTGAGGGGGAGGCAGGGTTGCCGGGCTGGACTTCACTGAATTGCTGAACCAATGCCAGCAGCCACACACCTCCAGACTTCCTGCTGCGTGAGAACACACACCCCTATTTGCTTAAATCACTGTTGATGGGAATTTCTCATACTGGTAGCCAAAAGCATTTCCACACAGAAGACTTTATAGATTTAAGGGCATCCTAAAGCAAATAGAAGAATTTCAAGAAAGATGGTGGCATGACAAAGAGAATCCAACCTAACCTCTAGCAAACTGATTGGAAGCATCAGAGACTAGCAGATAGGAGGACAGCGCTAGTCCTCGACCTCCCATGCTTCATTCTCCATAGAATGGAGAATGCTCTCAATACAGAGCAGAAAAGAAGAGCATGAATGAAGTGACTGCAGGCAATGCATACCTCCTCTTTCTGAGAAGTGGCACCATGATCTAGCAACTAAGTAAAGAAGATGTGACAGAACCACTCTATAGAACATTCCGTAATTTACAGGGATGAGAGTGAGCCCTATGGGAAATGGGGGCTACTCTAGTTGAGGCAGATAAAAAAAGCAAAAGAACTAAGCAAGAAAGCGTATAAAACAGAAAGCGCATAATGGGACAGAGATAAGACCAATTTAGTTGTGAACTTATATGGAAATAAAAAAAAAACCTCTGTTATTTGAAGAATCACCATTCTTAATCAGGAAATAGTCTATATCTATAATTAGGTGATATCACTCTTTACTTAGAACATATCCCATATTGTGACAGTGGTAGTAGTGCCACAGAATGAGTTTGTCAACATTTGTAGGACCACGTGCCTCAAGGGTGGTTTTCTTACTGTATGAAATTGTACCTCAGAAAGGTGGGGGGAAGCATAAAATTAACCCTAAGGGAAAAGAAATCCAGAAAGGTTGATAATAAAAGGATAGAAAAAGGTACATTAAGAATGTGTAAACAAAAAGGAAGAAGGGAATGTAATAATCTCAAGAAAAGTATAATTCGAGTCAAAAATTAAGTGTAGCAGAGTAATATTTTGTTGATAAAGAATGCAACTCCAAGTGAAGACATATATTTAAACCTCTATGTACCATAATATAGCATCAAAACTTTAAGACTCTAAAGAGAAAGTGACAATGATGATCATTTTCAGAATATTTAATATACCTCCATAAGTCCATGACAGAGATTAAGTAGGCTAAAACAAGATTATAGAGGAGTTTAATAATATAATCAATAAGGTTGAAATAACAGTTCATCAAACTCTGAAAATGAGTTACTAAACTTTCATTAAGGATGTACAAATATCAATCACGTATTGGAGCAGTCATTCAATAAATAAAGTCCCAAATGTTTCAAATGTAAAAATGAGGCAGGCTCTGTTTTTGTTTACAATACTCTAAAACCCAACATTTTTAATGAAATTATTTTTAAAATCGCCTGAAAATATGAAGGGGGGTGGAAAACTATTAAAACTCTTGGGTCAAAGGGCAAAATCAAAGATAAAATCACAAAATATTAGAAAATAGCCCTAATATGAACATTGCATATCAAACTTTTCTATGACAGCTAACAATGCTCAGAGAAAAATTCCTAGCCTTTACATGCTTTCCTTAAGACTATAAAATGAAAATAAACTGTGCAGTCACCTAAGGGAATTAGTAAAAAGGAATAATAGAACAAACCAAGAAAACAAGAAGAAAACAATGACCCCAAAATAATAAAAAAGTAGAAACTGTTGAGTTAGAGAACAGAGAAAAAGAGAGAGCAAATTTAATAATAAAATCCATTAGCCAGGCATGGTGGCACGTGCCTGTAGTCCCAGCTACCCCGGAGGCTGAGGCAAGAGCATCACTTGAGCCTAGGAGTTGGTGGCTGCAGTGAGCTATGATCACGCCACTGCACTCCAGCCTGGGCAATAGAGCAAGACCCTGTCTCTAAAAGCAAAAAATAAAAATGAAATAATTAAATCCAGATGCTGGTTCTTAGAAATAATACAATACAGAGGAGGGAAAATTATTTTTGTAAAGGGCTAGATAATAAATATTTCAAACTTTGTGAGCCACCTATGGTCTCTGTGACTTAGTCGTCCTTGTTTGTTTACAACTCTTGAAGAAAGCAAAAATCATTCTTACCTCCCAGGCCACACAAAAACAGGTTGTGATCCAGATTTGGCCAACTGGCTATAGTTTGCCATCTCCTGGTGCTTCTCAATCCTGGCTGAATAACAAAACCCTAGAACACCTTAAAAAAATACTTATGAGTGGGCCCCTCCCAGGCCAATTAAATTTAAATCTCTGTGTTGAAATTGAGCAATAGTGGCTTTGCAAAATACTCCAGCCATTCCCAACATTTAGCCACAGTTGAGAAGCATTGCTATGGACCAGAGGTTCTCAGCCTGAGGTCCTAGTCAGCAGCTCAGCATCACCTGGGAACTTGTTAGAAACGAAATTCTTGAATCCCACCCCAAACCTAATAAATCAGAAACTCTAGGGGTGAGTCCCAGCAATCTCTTTTAACAAGTCCTCTGGATGATTTTTGACGGCACACTAAAGATTGAGAACCAGTGTAAGAGACAAACTTGTCCCTGAAGATAATCAAGAGAAGTGTTTTTCAGGAGGACTTAATCATAAAGTATTACCTTGGACAGTTTGCAAAATTACTACAAGAACATAGAGTCTCCAAAGTAAGCGCCTAGAAATGCATTTTTAACAGATGCCTCTGGTTCATTGTGATAATCAAAAAAGTTTGGGAAATGTTGATAAAGAAAAGTGGACACACAAATACTAACATTAAAAATAAAAAAAAAATGAGAGAAACCCACACACTGAGATTTGATTTTTAAATTATTAGAGAAATCTCTATATAAATTCATCTAATAAATTTGAAGATCTCAAAGACCTGCTCCTTTGCCACCCCCAAGCAGCCCAGAGTATACTGTGAGCAATTTCCTTCACACCTTCAATGGACCGGTAATTCCCATGTAGAGAGCTAGAGTCCAAACCTGAAGCTGGAGATCAAGCTATTGGCACCGACCTTGTCAAAATAGAATCTATTCGGCATCCAGGTTAACCAGATGACTCAGAGCTGAAGCCCAGACAGGACTCAAGACAGCAACAAAACAAAGGATATTGTCAACCAAGTAGACATCAGAGAAAGATAGCATTTTATGAGATTAGTCATTAGCTTTGAAATGAACTCAGCATTTACAACTGCTTCAAGGAGTTGGTTTGAAGTTGCAGGATTTGTTTTGTCTGCCAAGGAGGGATTTCTTTTCATCCGAGATTTTAGAGAAGTACAAGAGAAGAAACAAATAAGGAAAAATGTGGTGAGGCAAAGAAGGAACTCTGGTCTTGGTCTTTATAAAGTAAGGGACTTGTTATCAGCTTAAGGGGTAGAAATTGCAGGATTTAAATAAAAAAGAAAATCTGAAATAGCTACTATGGAAAAAGGACTTGGGGAAATTAGTTAATGATAAGCAAGGTTCTGCCCAAGAGAGGTCACAGCCAAGCTGGGGTGGGGACGGAGCTGGGCCAGGTGCCCCTGGATATGGGACACTCCTCGTTCCTTCTCCGCCACGGGGGAAAATAGGACAAGAAACTCAAATGGTGGAGGTGGTCCAGGGCTGACAGTGGACAGGACAGCTGCAGGGGAGAAACGGGGAAATTTGTGCCAGAAAGCAAGAGACCTGAAGTAGCTGACCACGGAGTTTAACATGAAAAGAACCTGGAGGTTTTCTATGCGTCCAATGCTCTGGATGAAGTCAAGGACTTGTCAACAGAAAACTGATGGTTAAAGAGCTGATTAAAGGGGAATGAAAATAAATGGATGAGAGTCAACTCCACACCTGGTCACTGTGTGCTGGCATTTTGCCAGATATTGATGACGTACACTCCTTGGCCTTGAGAAGTCTACTGTCTTCTTGAGACGTGTCCAGAGAGACAAACACGCAAACAACTAACTAATCTACCAAGGAAAATAAAAAAAATTAGAAAGAGGGATCATGGCAATGTGTTGTACAAGAGCCCGGGAAAGAGGAATTAAGTGTCAGGGAGAAAAATTTTGTAAGAAAAACTTTCAAACTAAGGAAGTAGCCTGAACAACCCAGTTGGGAGTGTGGGCCCCAGTCATGAAACACCAAGCAGACTAGGGGTAGCTCGCTTCTGGTTTGTGTCTGGGTGTTGGGAGAACGGGAGAAACAGGAAGATTAGTTTGTTTCACACAGGGACTTATTTTATTTTATGTTTTTGAGACAAGGTCTCACTCTGTCACCCAGGCTGGAGTGCAGTGGGTCACCATAGCTCACTGCAGCCTCAAACTCGTGGGCTCAAACGATTCTACTGCCTCAGTCTCCAGAGTAGCTGGGAGTACAGGCACACGCCAGCACCATGCCTGCCTAATTTTTTCATTTTTTAATAGAGATGGGGGTGCATCTTGAACTCCTCACCTCAAGCAATTCCCCTGCTTGGGCCTCCCAGAATGCTAGGATTACAGGCGTGAGCCACCGCGCCCGGCCCAGTACTTTTTTCAAAGTCGAATGTGAATGCCTTTAAGGTAGGACCTCACTTTCTCTAGTTTTTCATCGGCCCCACTGATCCCTATAATATAATATTAAAGGGATCAGTCCATGTCATTGTTTGACCCCTGAAGTCATCTACTCTGGTGTGTCACCTCTAAAGCAGACCACTGGTTCTGAGTTTAGAGTTCACCGAGGCTTGGGGTAGGAGTGACTCAGATTCATGCAAAAAAAAAAAAAAAAAAATCTCCTGCTTTATTCAGTGCAGGGAGTGGCCACGTTGGGAGGGTGCTTATCTGGGCTGCGTTTCCTAAAGACTGAAAAAAAAAAAAAAAAAAATCTCCTGCTTTATTCAGTGCAGGGAGTGGCCACGTTGGGAGGGTGCTTATCTGGGCTGCGTTTCCTAAAGACTGAGGAATAGCGAGCGGCAGGAGTGAGGCAGCGCCACCGCCGGCAGGAGAGCATTAAGGAGGGAGTGTTTTCACTGCAGTCAGCCCTAAGGAGGGCCAGAAATGGGCTATTAGCAGAGGCTAAATAGGGAGAGGGACAGGAGACACTTTACAGTGGCAGAATTAGCTAACGTGGGTAACTAGTTGGGCGTGGAGGGAGAGGAAGGCGGGATGAAGCAGAGCCCCTCTGGAGGTCTCAGCCTGGTGAACGGTGCTACCCTGAACCAAAACGGAAGTCTGCATGTTCAGGCGGGGTCGTCTGGTAAGGAGACATCGCGCGGGTTTCCTGGAGTCCACCCGCACGTCGTCAGCTGCTCGCCCCACATCGCCCCGATTTCATCTTCCTCTTCCCTCTTTGTCTTCCTCAGTTCTTCTAAGAATGTCATTCTTCCCATCCTCTGGAATGAGAACTTCAGAATCCTGGTAACTCTTTTTGTTCTCCTTTTACAACATGTCAGTTACCAAATTTTCTTGAACTCTCTTTTTTCCTGTATTTTATATTATGCATTTCTTTTGTTCTCATTCTCTCTACTGCCTAGTGATGCTAGACCCTCACTATGTCACCCCCAGTACACCAGGATACCCTCCCAGCCAGTTTTCCTTCCCTCTAGTCTCCCCCTGATATTTCCTGCCAGATCAACTTGCCGAACTCGGGTATATATCCCATTATCACTCCCTTCTGATAAATTTTCCAGGACAAGGCATCAATTCCACATCATCCGAGGAAATTTTCTAAACTAACTCTAGGCTCTCTCCAATGCAGCTCTAAATTTCCAATTTGATCTCCTTCCACCCCTTCCTCATGAATCAGATTAATTTCTTAAATGTCTTTTGCTCAGTTTGTGACTTTGCTTCAGTGTCTCCGCGCTGTGGAAGGCGCTTCTGTCCATTTCAGTCCAAACTTTCAGACCCAGCCAAAGCTCTGCCTTTTTGAAAAGGCTGCTTTTCAGTAAAATCACCTCTTCTATCTTGAATCTTAGCTTTTTGACCCTGTGACTTCAATAGGCATTTATAGATTCTCCTCAGTACTGCTTTTATTGTTTTCTTTATTTGACATTAATTCATATTAGTCTTATCTCTCTAAATGGATTATTAGCTCACTCAGATTCTATGTTCTGGGCCGGGCGCGGTGGCTCACACCTATACTCCTAGCATCTGGGAGGCCAAGCCGGAATCACTTGAGGTCAGGAGATTGAGACCAGCCTGAGCAAGAGACAGACCCTGTCTCTACTAAAAAATAGAAAAATTAGATGTGGTGGCATATGCCTGTAGTCCCAGCTACTCGGGATGCTGAGGCAGGAGGATTCCTTGAATCCAGGAGTTTGAGGTTGCTGTGGGCTAGGCTGATGCCACAGCACCCTAGCCCAGGAGACAGAGTGAGATCCTATCTCAAAAAAAGATTATATGTTCTATTTCTTCATATCTCTCATAGAACCTAATGCAATAATAAAATCAATACTGGGCACTGAATACATGTTTATGGAATGAATTAATGATGTTATGTTTAAAACACTCTTGGGGGTGGCTGCCTTGCCCTATAAGGAGAAGTTCAAAGGTACATCTCTATCCATTCTTGGCTGATAGAGAAGGGAGGTCAGGCTAAAGAGGTAGAGAAATACAAGGTAGGTTGCACAATGACTTATTAATATGGATGCTGCCTTGCCCAAGTAGAATGCTTTATGACTGAAGACAGGACAGGTTATACTGCAGTAGCACACCCTTCCAAAACCCCAGGGGCTCATCGCCACAAAGGGTATTTTCTCCCTTGCTCTGCATGACCAGCGTGGGTAAAGGGAAGAGAGCAGAGGGTTTTGCTCGTCAGCATCGCCCAGGGACTGCACCTGGTGGAGGCTGTGTCTTGTTACACCCACCCATAACCACCATGGCAGGAGCACCGGCTCTTGCACCGGCCTCTCTTGCACCAGCTCTTAACAATTCCACCTATAAGCAACACTTCCACTAAATTTTCATGACTGGAGAAAATCATATGGCCACACCAATCTTGAATGAGGGCAGAAAAATATCCTTTGACCATATGCCCAGGTGGCGAAAAGAACCAGATTACTTCTGACTACTCCAGGTGCTGGTGTTGGCTAAGAAAAGCATATCAATCCATATTCGTTAGCAGCAGCCAACAAAAGCCAACTCTGCTTAACCAAAACAAAAAAGGAATGTATTGGGAGGGCACAAAGTATTTCATAGAGTTAAAGGAAATCTGCCTTGAAGAGAACAGGATCAAGGTCAGCTCTGGGCCTACAGATAAAGAACCAGGTTGACAGGCTCCTCACAGCCCTTCCAAGAGCTTGAATCAGCCACGGCTGCATTCTGTCTTTGGGTGATTTGCGTAACTTCCAAATTCTTAGGTAAGAAGATCTAACTGGCCAAGCTTGGACCATACAGTAACCCTGACCAGTGATGGATGGGCGTCTGGAACAACAGCCCCACTAAAGCTGTTTGCAATGGAAGGAAGGACAGTGACCCAAGGGGGGAGAGAAACACTATTAGGAAAAGGAGGAATGACGGAGGCTGGGGAAAAGGTGGTCCCATCCACTGTGCACAGGTAATTTTGTCATAACTTAAAAGGCTGATGGAAGGATGACATGCCCGTGTAGCAACAAGCTGTACAAAGACTGAATTCTGTATTCTTTTTTGGAGACCCATTAGGTATACCTTGCTTTTGGTTCACTTCCTCCAAAAAGAAGTCTAACTCCAACTTTCCACTTCAAGTGCAAATTCTGTCTTATGGCATTAGCAGCGGCATATGATTGTGAGGCTAATTAATTACTGGAATGTAAAGGAAAGTTTCCCTTTTAATGAGCAAAGCAAATGTCTGCTCTTTTAAATATCTTACAGCAAATCCACAGCAGAATCTCTGCTATTTTCCCTGGTAGAAACCGATGCTGAACTGAGGTGCCTAGATGTGTAGCACTTTGAATGACAAAGGAACGGATTGACTGAGGGACGAATCAACCATCACTAGAAACTCTTCCCAGACTTCTAAAGCCAGAAGCAGCAGCTTCAGAACTGATAGCTCAGGACTCATTCATCAGCAACAGGAGCATTCTGGAATGCTATAGACTAAGCCAGAAAAAGGCTTCCCTCACCACCAACACCCGAAAACATCTTATTTAGACAAGAACTTAAACGAAAGAGTAAACAAATCAGAGATGCTGTATGTGAAACCAAATTGAGAGGCTCTAAATATTGCCCCTTAGTTCTCCTTTTCTGCCTAAAGTTACATCAGCTAGTTTTTGCTGCATAACGCAGCACCCCAAACTACTGACTTACTACAATAGCCATATATTTAGTTTGCAATTCTGGGAGTGGGCAGTTTTGGCTGGGCTCGGCAAACCAGTTTTCCCGCAGATCCTGGGGTCACCTATTTGCAGGGTTTGGCTGGCTGAGATGCAGGGACACCTGCGCCCACGTCTCTTGTTCCACAGATGAACCTGGAATTCTCACGGTGGGGAGGCGGGGTTTCCAGAGCACCAGGCGTGAGTCCCAAGGCACAAACACTTTCCAAGCCTTTGCTTGTCTCCTGATTGCTAACGTCCCACTGGCCAAGGCAAGTCATGGCCCAACGAAGATTCGAAGAGAAACATCTCCCCCCGTTCACGGAGGAAGCAGCACTGGCACATTGCAAGGCTACGCACACAGGAATGGGCAGAATCTGTGGCGCTTTTCAATCTTTACAGAAGATCGAAACTTGACGAGACTCCATAGATCAGAATGTAGAAAGCACTGGGCTAAGCTAACCCGATTTACCCACCCTCAGGCTGGATGGTGGCTTCTAGCCCACCTAAATAATATGTGGGGAGCCAGCTATGTCTCAATCTCTTATTTTCTTCAGGCTTCTAGGTGAATAGGTTAACAAAAGTGACTTTGCTGTCCGACTAAATAGACATCTATCGTCCCTCCCCAGGCTTGGCCACCTGCCCTAACACTGCCTGTGCCTTTAAAATGCAGCATTAACAGACAGAGACCACTGTGCCATCCACAGACCTTGGAAAGACAGGCTGCCTTTCAGTGTAGCGCATTCTGCTGATGGTTGAAGCAGTTCAAAGTGGGATAATTTAAAGCTCTTATTTAACTCAAAGAATTCATTTGTCTTTTGATCCACCTTCCACTCTGACAAATGCTCCCTTCCCTATCACATTCAAACACACACCCCCTTCAGAAGCCAGTAAACTCGTCCCCTGCCAAGGAATGGATTTTCCCCATATTGCTCTATCTCAGTGATAAAAGGGTTTAATGTCCCAAGTTCATTTTTCAGTAGCTAAGTCAGATATACCCGACACAGCCAAGCGCCTAAGCTCTTTCTGCAGTTATTAAACCGTTATCCCTAATTCCTTTGGAGCCTCAACCTAGCAGCAATGATTCTGAGGGCACTTCCTATTAAATCTGCATTTTGCACGGAGAGATAAAGCAGGCCGGTGCGACCCTGTTTACAAGGATGGCAGAGGAGCTCCTGCAGGCTCTGATGCCGTCAGCAGTTTCACTCTCTCATGAAGCCTGTGCAAGACGGTCCCTCACAGCTCGTGGCCCAGGCACATTTGCCAACTTTGCAAACTTTTCTGCAATGCAACCACTTCCAGGGTGGGAGCTCAGGGCCACCGGGCAGCTCTGTGGGGCAGTTTTGTTGCAGGCATGAAGTGAACATGCAAAAAGCACAGCCAACCTACAAGGGATAGGAGACGTTTCCAGAAACATCTGTATGAAGTCAAAAATCCATCTGGAAGAAAATTAACTTTTGCAGTGTGGTGTAAAAAAGGAGTTTCAAAATTGTGTGCTTATCTCCCAAGGGGGATATGAGATGATGCATTGATGCACAGGGACAATATGTTAGAATTATTTATCTTTATTTTTGTTTTAAAAAAGAAACGAGGAAATGAAGCTCTTCTAATTTCCAATACACAGATTTACACAAGCACCCTCACTGTACCCTTATGTCAGGGGGCACATGTCTTATGCGAACTGTGGGGCCACGACATGGGGACAGAGGGGCAGACTGAAGAGGTGCCTTTCCTCATCTGTTTACTCTCAGCTGACTATGATATATCACACCTTACGTGGGACCAGTAAAATTAATGCAATCACCACACAATCTATTTCAACCTAAACCAACCTTTACAAAATATACCCGTGGCTTAAAAGGATTGTTGCAAAGATAGCAAGGATTGAAGATCGTACCCTTACTGTAGACACAGAACAGCAATAGCCAATTTGTCTGTTCTCCCATTGCTATTTGATCTCTCTGTCAGCCAGTTTATGAAAGGAAAAGAAAGAGAAAAAGAAGAGGGCTAATCAGATTTGGCAAAAAGTCCAAAGCTTCATATTTGAAATACAAATGTACATCCACTATTGTCGATGACAAACCTCATGAAAAGTACCTTGAAGTATGAGCTAATGATGGTTTGAAGGCTTCAGGATTAGAAAGACATGAAAAAATTGTTTATTTCTTATTTATCTCAACCTTTTGTCATTTCTATTTCCTGATTTTTTCATAATGTAAATAAAGATGCATATATTGGAGGTACCTGGTAAGACACTTTTTTAAAATTTATTCAGGATATTATGGAGGTACAAACATTTTGGTTACATGTGATGCTGTTTGCCCCGCCCTAGCCAGGGCTACAAGTGTGTCCCTCCCCCATACAGTGCATTCCGCTTCCATTAGTTGTGGGTTTACCTCCCCCCCCCGACCCCTCACCCCCCGACTGGCACCCAGTGAGCTATTGGGTACGGAATCAAAAGTAGTCTGGAAACTCTCATTGAAGAAGAGAAAGGTAGCAGCCAACATCTGTGTGCCCTACAACCACCTGCCTACAAATTTACAGCCCCTCAAACTCCAGCCCCTGTGTATTTATCACTCACCACATAGCCCCCAACAAAGAAAATAAAATTGAATAAGGAATGTTATTGGGATTAATTTCATTTGTTAGCTATTGTATTTGTTTAAATTCATTCCCTATCATCCCAGGTACTCTAAAGACTATTAGAAAACTTTTCGAGAGCAAGTGTAATTTTGGGTCACGTTTTCCTGGTGGTGGTGACAACACCATCTCTGCTACAACCAACAGTCACGGTGCCTCCTGAGTGGGAGTCTCTCTCCCTCTAAGAGCTTTGTGGATATTAACTCGTGTGTTCCTCACAACAACCCTATGAGGCGTGGCGGTGGACAGACTTTCAAGGTGGTCCCATGAACAAGAACATGAGGCTCCCAGTCCTACAAACCTCACGAGAATACATTTTGCTAACAACCTGAGGGAGCTTGGAGGAGGAAAATTCCCCAGTTGAGTCTCAGATGAGACCTTGACTTCAGCCCTGCAGAGGACCCTGCTCAGCTGAGCCCAGACTCCTGACCCACAGACACAGTGAGATGATGAATGTGTGTTGTTTTAAGCCTCTGTGTATGCAGTAATATCACTACACAGAATAGACAACTAATATAGGTATGCATATTTTTACACCTACTGTACAGGAAGAAGGACAAATAAACTGTCGAGTTCTCACAGCTAATGATGGGCAGTGCTGGGACTGAAATCCAGGTGGTCTGGTTCTGGAAGCTTAGCCTTAACCACTACACTTCCCTGCCCCTGCAAATGCATCCCCCAGCTCGCCAGTCTCTGCTCTTGTCTTGCTCCCTCTCCTTAGCGTGGGTCTCCTATTCTGAGGCAACTCCCCCCATTAGGGCACCAGACCCAATCCCATGCAATGCCGGTGCCAAGACCGTGGCGTGGCATTCGCGCGAGCACATAGGAAAGGGCGGGGACCCGTGAGTCACAGGCATTCCCTCCACGGCCTGGCGTCTGGGAAGGAGCTATGCTTCACAGCCGACCAAAGGCTCCGACTGTCTGTGACTCCGAATAAGCTCTGCCAATAACTCAAGTTTGCCCACAAATAAAGGAGAAAAATAAGTCTGTGGGTGTCACCAAGAGAGTGTTGGCACGAAAGTCAGGAGACTTGGGCTCTAACCTCGGCTCTGCCAACCAGGAGGCCGTGGGAACCCAAGGAAGTCACTTCACTCTTCGAGGCCTTTGCCTTCTCGTCTCTGAAGGGAGGGCTTTGGATTGGGTGATTTTTAAAGGCTCCAAAAAATTTGCATAATTCTAAGGTACTTTTATGGTTCAAATGTGTTTATTTTTATTCAGTGCCTCCTCTTCCCTCAACTCCAGAACTGAAAGGGCCTTCATTTCAGCTGCCTCATTTTGAAACCCAGGTGACACATTTCTAACGGAGAGTGAGCTAGGGAAAAAAATAAATAGAAGAAGAAGAAGAAGAAATCTCATGGGGTCAGAGACACAAGGAAGGACGGAATTAATAGCTGAAAAGAAGAAATTCTCACCCAAAGCTTTTGAAACCCTGAGCCTCCAGCCTGGGCATTCTCTGCCCATCGTCCACACTCAGCTGCCAGGGCTCCTCTGTCCCCACTTTCCCTTGTAGGTTGAGCCCCAGCCTGCATGACAGTCTCATTTTTCACTGAATGCTTGCAGTGAATGCTAAACTGTAATCTCGTTTTGCATGCTTCGGCTCCAAATTCATAACTGGAGGAGCCGCCCCCGTTGTCTGCAAGCGACCGCGGTCGCAGAGCCAAGCAGTCCTGCAATCCCGTGGCTTTCTCCCGGCTTCACACTTTGTCAAAATGCATCACGGGTGACACAAAGAAATGGCCGCTGGAAACTCCCCGTTTTCCAATCCTTTTACTATCTAATTGTTCTTCTTCTTCAAGGCTTGGCCATCCTCAAAATAGGCCAGGGTCCCTGCCTGGGTTGTTTTCATTTTAAAGCAGAGTGCACTACAAAAGAGAGGCCCTTCCCACAGCTCTGCGCTTGTCTCTGAGAGGCTGCCCCCACCCCCCGACCCCATTACTCCAAGCGGCCAATCCCTTCCTGCAACCCTTAAAGCTTGATCCAACGGAGAGATCCTGTAAAAAGTAAACAGATCCCCGCTTCGAGAATCTTCTGCTGGCTGCCGTTCCTATCGCACTCGAATGACATCGGCTCCTTGCCGTAGACCACGGGCCCTGCCCGCCTCACCCACTTTCCCCAGCAGATCCTGGAGGGTCAGTGCCCTCCCGCTATGCTGGTCTTCAAGTTCTTTTCAAGTACCCTAAGGGGCCTTTGCACATACTGCTCCCTTTGCTGCAAATGCGCTCTCCCTAGATCTCTCCATGGCTACCTCCTGCTCATTATTAGTCCCAGATCTGGGGAATTGTGCCCAGTGACGCTGTCCTTGATGGAATAAATGGCGCTGATGCCCCACTCACATCCATACATGTCCCAACTCCAGAGTCAACATCTGTGACTCACCCGAGGCTTTCTCTGACCACTGGAGCACACTCAGCCCAGATTCAGGTCAAGCTGAACGTGCCAGTGAACCCGCGGCCCCAGGAGTGACCATCAGTCAGTCCATAGCACGCTTGCCCTGCAGCTGGGGCAACTCCGAGGCTTGCGTTCCGTGCTGGTCCTGAGTGAAGGTGGCGTTGTCTGTGCGGTAACTCGTGTGGCAGCACAGTTCCCTCCTTCCCTGTCTCACGTCCCCTCTCCTCTGCTGGTATTTTCTGGCATGATCCCCAATGAACTGCTTGCACTCAAACCCTTGCCTTGGAGCTTGGTCCCGGCATCCCTCTGAGTTAGTCTGCACTGCTAACCACTCTCCCTGATGCCCTTCTCATGGCTCTTAATAATCTCTAAAGATTTTTTACCTGTTTATTTGTTTACTCTTTTTTTATTGACTGTCTCCTCTACCTGGGGAGTGTCAGCTCCATGAGAGGAGACAATTCTTCATCTGTCCCCTGCATCCAAACTGTGCCTGGCACATAGAAAAGTTTGCTGAGAATGAATGGGCTCCTCATTTACAGCCTACTGTGATTTTAAGCCACTCTTTTGTCTCTCAATGGAATCTCCAACGTACAGCTCAAGGAATCCCACAAAGCTTCTCCATACCTCTGGCAGCCCCTGCTAAAGGAATCTTAAGGCCCTGCAGAGGAGGAAGAAAGGAAAGTTGTTTCCAGTGCCTGGGACATCACACTCCAGTCACAGAAGTAGCCAGGTCCACCAGCCCTGGTCACCCAATCCTGCAGGTGAGACCTGAACAGAAGGGACATTTAGACCATATCATAAGAATGGGGCAGGTCTTTGAATTCCTGGGTTAATGTAAACATTGGAACTCTGGACTCTTACCCCACGCTTAGCTTATTTATTTCTGCCAGATAAAAAAGCACATTTGTCCCAAGTGACTGTCCTTTGCCCAGAAGAACTCCCCCTAACTGGGTCTAGGGTCTCATTCCTCAATCCAGGACCCAGAGTGTTAATGAGGTGACTACAGCAGGCATTTGAAGGAAACCAAGGCTTCCCAGTTAGTTGTCTGTTCTGAATGCAGGATTGCACCTTGTGTCCCCGTGTATGTATGTGTGTGTGTGTGTGTGTGTCTGTGCACATTGCCCATGGGTGTGGAATGTGGATCTGTGGTGCTGTGTGCCACCACGCCCACACACCCTTACGCCTGGTCCATCTAACCTCCCCAGACCCAGAGCACCAAACACCATGTCCATTTGTTCTTCATTATGTCCACAGTGTTTACCATACTTACTGTACACAGCAGGCACTCAATAAATACATGATGAAGGAAATGCATACAGGTTTGCATGAATTTCACTTCTTCCAGACAAGGAGCTGCTAAAACTCTTTGGAAGATTCTTGAGGGTCATTGGAAAAAGCAGAGTCTTCAGGAGTCTTCTATGAAGAAAGGCACAGTGGCAACGACTAAGGAAAAGCGACAGTGTCAAGGGGCAGGGAACAAATGGCATTTAGAGAGAAAGTGGGGCTGCTCCTGGGTGATTTCCGCAGACAACCATGGCTCAGTGGTAAACAGACGGGCTAATTTCAAGAAAACACCAAAACCAGCCAGAGCTGTGTTCTCTGCCAAAGGTGTCTCACCCGAGGGGCACAGCCGGGCTCCTCTGCCCGCTCCGCGGGGAGCCAGGACTCGGGGATGGCTCAGAAGTGGCGCTCAGCCAAGGACACTGGAAGCCGCGGAAACTGCCCCAAGAACTGAGGGAGATGATGTATGTGGAGGTGCTTTGTAAACGGTAAATCTCTTTACCTACACTGCGTGCTTTTATGATGATAATAAATATTGCTGCTAAGTGTGTTCAGTGGATAATTAGTCTCAGATGATGCCCCATTGGGAAAAAGGAAAAAAAAACTGTGTGGTCAGAAAACCAGAGTGAAATCCTTTTAAAACATAAGTCAGATTCTGCTACTCCCCTGCTCAAAACCCCCAGGGGCTGTCATCTCATGCAAAGTCGAACGCAAACTCCTTACCGTGGCCCGCAAGTCCAACATAACCGGTCTGGCCACCCCCTCAGCCCTGACCTGCCACTCTTGCCACCCTCCACTGCGCCCGCGTGGCCTTCCTGCTGCGCCGGGCCACGCCCATCTTGCCGCGTGAGATCCACATGGGTTGCTAAAAAAAAAGAAATTCTCTACGTCATCAGTCATCAGGGAAACACAGGTCAAAACCACGTTGAGATGTCACCTCACACCCATTAGGGTGGTGCTTAGCAAGGAAAACAGAAAATCACAAGTGTCGGTGAGGATGTGGCGCAATTGGGACGCTGCCCTGTTGGTGGGAATGTGAAATGGAGGCTGCTGTGGAAAACAGTACGGCCCTTCCTCAAAACCTACAAACAGAATTACCATCCAATCCGGAAATGTCGCTTCTGGGTATATACCTGAAAGGAAAGAAAACAGACACTCGAACAGATACGCACACATCCGCGTTGATAGCAGCACTTTTCATACCAGCAAAAGGTGCAGGCAGCCCGGATCTCCATGGTCGGACGAGCGGATGAAATGATGGGGTACGGCCACGCATGGGACGTTTGCCGGCTTCAAAAAGGAAAGAAATTCTGGCACATGCCACAACATAGATGAATCCTTGAGGACATTACACCAGGTAAAATAAGCCAGTCAGAAAAGAACAAATGCTGTGTGATTCCACCTCTGTAAGAGAGCTAGAGCAGTAGATTGGGAGCGACGGAAGGTAGAGTGGAGGTTGCCAGGGGCTAGAAGGAGGGGGGCAGGGGGTTCGTGTTCATGGGGCACAGAGTTTCAGTTTCGCAAGATGAAGAGTTCTGGAGATGGGCGGCGGTGATGGTTGCACAACAATACGCACGTATTTAATAGTACTGAACTATACACTTAAAATGGTTAAAATGTAAATTTTGTGTTACATCTATTTACCAAAATTAAAGAAAAAAAAAAGGAATAGAAGGGAACCCGGGATCAAGCCCAGCTTCTGCTTCGGGCAGCAGAAGGGAGCAGCGCCCTTGCTGGGCCTGAGCCGCAGCGACGGCCACCAGCCTGCCCTGCCAGGCCCAGCCGGACGCCAGTTACAACGACCCTCCCTCCGGGCTGTCCGGGTGTGTGACTGAATGAACCCCACTGACAGATTGTTTGCTGGTGTTTAGACAGAGCTAATACCACCAGCAATAACGAGAGTGGCCTGGCGGGAAGTGTTCGATTATGAATCACTGAAGTCAAAGTGCTCTTCAGGCTGTGGCCAGAAACACCTCCCGTGGAGTGGAAAGGCAGGAACCGCCGACGAGAGCAGCGACGTGGACGGGTCTTAGAAGCACTCGCCGCGTGGAAGACATCAGGCCCCCGAGTGCTTACTCCAATTCATGCAAAGCTCTGGAACACGAAAAACTGGCGTGCAGTGGGAAAAGCGAGAACTCTGGTCGCTGGGAATGAGGGGATGGAGCGTGGGGGTGTGGCTGGCAGGAAGGGCCACGAGAAAGGTTCAGAGGTGGTGGGAATGTTTTCTATCCTGACAAGGGTTTGGGCCCCTGGATTGTATTTTTAAAACCCGTCATACTGTACGCTAGATCTATTCACTTCACTGTACATAAATTTGACCTCTAAAATCGAACTATAAACAAATCTTGAGCTCTAGTTAATGCCTTATATGCCTGCAGAAGTAGTAGGGGAGAAATGCACCGACGTCTGCAACGTACTTCGCAACAAATCTGAAAATAAAGTGCCCTGATGCCGATGGAGAGATTCGTGATGAGACAAACAGAGCAAAACATTGGGAAGTGCAGGATCTGGGGGTCGGTATATGGGGGTTAACAACCCTGTCAACTTTTCTGTATGTTTAAAACATCCCTATAACATGTTGAGAAGAATAAAATTGTAGCTTAAAAAAATTTAGACTACTCAGTCCTTACAATAGCCCAATGTGTTCTACAAATTAATGTGTTCTATATATTGCGGTTCTGTGTGAGATTTTTGTTTGAAAAACTGTTTCCACTATGTGAAAAAGTCATTGCTTCTCAGCGCCACATCATCAGCATTTGGCACTGGCAGTGTTTGCTGTGCAAGACCGTCCCTCACGCTGCCGCACCTTGGGCATCGTGGGTCTTCAGGCGCCAAAAATCTATAGCACCTCCCCCATCTTTGGGACAATTTTAAATGTCCCCCCCCCCCCCCCGCACATTTCCAGCTTGGCCCTCCAGACCCTTGACCTTCCCATAGTCACTTTGGAGTCAGCACCAAATCTAACAAACCAGGTCAGCTGACCTGCATTTAGGAGGAGGGCATTTTCCCACAATAGTACATTGCCTACAATTGTTCTCGAGTGTTACAAATGTTAAGAACACTCAGATGTTCTTGGATGGCAAAAACCATCCAACTACAATCCTTTTACAAGAAACAGTCGTGCCAGGGGACCTCCCATCTTTCCAGGCCTGAGACGGTGATTTCTCCTGGTACGTGAATAGCTTCTGGATATTTCTTGGATACGCATACATCTTAACTTCAGGAAGAGGAAGGCTACAGCAATCATGCTGACATTTGTACCTTTGATCTATATGACAATTCTACCTACCATTGTAAATGAATAAGTTGGCATTCTGGTATCAAAAAAAATAGAAATTAAAAAAGATCCAAGTGCTCAAAATCCATGATGAAAGCCAAAGAGAATGCCAACTGTTAAGGGACGGCGCCAGCTTACACCTGTGTCTCATGCCCTCTACTGGGGCAGTCACCGAGAGAGGGCGGGGGTCAGGTGGCACCCCTACTTTCCTCAGACAAACTGCGGTTACATTGTTTTCTTATAAGAATGTGCAAATGGAAAATGAGTGGAAGGCAAGCCGGAACAGATGTCTAATATCATTAAAGCTGGTTCTAAAAGAATCCAGAGCTCAGTTTGGTATATTAATGCTCTATTTATCTTTGAGCACAGATGGATATTTTTATTGGTATTACTTTGTTTATCTGGTTTCAAGAAAGGTTAGTCCAGGGGGCAGATGCCTCTGTTATGAGAGCACATTCCTGTGAGGAAGTCAGCAGAGGGGAGCAGCCTTCTCAGTAGAACTTTAATTAGGAAAGCCAAGGTTATAAATGTTGGCAGTGCTCGCCTGATCTAATGAGGCCAGTTGCAACAACAAACAGATAGGACATTGGCGAGCCTGCGGTTTCCTACCTCTCCTCCTCACCAGCTGAAGAGAAAAACAACACACCAGCACCTCACTGCCCAGTGGAAAATAGGCCACGCCAGCACCCCAATTCTCATAACAGAGATGCTTCATAAACTGCTGCTCATCACCTAAGATAACCAAGAGCAACAGGTCTGTTACTGACGTCCTAGTCATGAACATGTGGACCTTCCAGAAGCTTCTGAGTAAAGCAATTTCCACGTGGCTTATGGGCTTTATGGCTTTTATTATATGACATCCTGGTATCTTGGGGAGAATGCCCCCACTCTGTCCACAATTGCTACCTCTAAGTTTGCCTTTTACCAAAGTTGATCTCTAATTAAGTCTCTCTTTTTGGAGAAGTTAAATAGGATTATGGATCCACATGCCCAGGAAATTCCTTCCTGGATTGAATTAGGAGATTTCATTTGCCCAGTGGTTCTCCCAAGAATAATTGCAAACATGAACTCAATGGGTGTGTTTTCTTCATCAATAGCATGACTCTTTGTTACTCATCCTTTTGCTAATTCTTCTTTGTATAATCCTCTCTATACATATGTAAGTGTTTGTGTATAAGGAAAAGAGCAAAGGTTTTGAAATCCAAACATCTGGGTTTGAGAGTCAGTTCTGCCACATGCCGTGTAACCACAAACACACACACACCTGCTCTCTGTCCGAATTTTCCTGCCTTTAAAATGAGAATCAGTGTTTCTATCCCACCCACCATTCAGAGTGTTTTCTCCAAAATCTCACTTTGCCTCTTGGGCATCACACACCTCCTTCCCAGCTGTCATGCTGGGCTCTTCTTAGCCTCCCTTTCCCTCACTCCCCACGTCTGTCTACTCTCTCTCCAAGCCCATCATCTTCTCTCTACCCAGAATTTCTTCTGTTTCAGTATCAGTGCCCATAACCCACACCTCCTGCTGCAGAGACCCGCCCACTGATCCGCTGCCCAACTCTCTTCTCCTATTCCTCTGACAACACTGACCAGGCGAACCTACCTGATTCAAAAACACACTTCTCTACTCAATGGATTTAATGGCCCCAATTGGTGTATTGCCTCTGTTTGACGTATTTTGCCGCACACAAAATAAGGTACAGACATCTCAGCCTGCTGGCCAAGCATCCCCCATATGTGGGTCTCACTCTCTCTTTCTATCACAATTTCCCGAACCATTCCCCTCAAGCAATGCATGCGATGGCCAGTCCAAACCCCTGCCTGTACTACTAGTAATACCCACCCTTTTCTCCCTGGGCTCCTTCTTCCCAGAATACCCTTTGATCTACCTCCTCACATGTTCAGTTCCTCCCAAGACTCAGCTCAAATGCATCCTCCACGAAGCCGTTCCTGTTTCGATGTTGCAGGCAATCACTCTCCTCTTCATCCATTATCTGAACCTCTCTCGTTGCACTTATGTTTATTTCCCCTGCTACTTATTTATTTAGAAATTTACTAAGGTCCTGAGGACAAGCCCTGTGGCCGATTTGTTTTTCAACCCTAGAGCCCCTAGCACAGGGCTGACTCTGTAAGTGCCCTTTTGTTTTCAAGATGCATCATTCTGGGCCTGAGCAAGTGCCCACCACTGTGAGTCTGGCATGCCTGGGCATGTCCGGCCTTCCCAATACCAATTTGCATACAAAATTGAGGAGTCCTCTGGAGAATAACCCATCCTGAGAAGGGAAGGCGAGGCAGACAAGCTTGGCCCCGTAACAGAGCCTCAGTTATGACGGCGGAGGTTTGGAGTTTGAGTAGAGTATAATGTTTGCCTTTCAGCTTCATCTGCCCAGCCAAGAGCTGTTTACTAAAAAGTCTAGAAGGCTCTGGAAACAAGCAGCACAATTTTTTAAATCCCTGTGAAAACACTGGGACTGGTGAGGAAGCGTTCTCCTGACGGTGCAGAATGGGACATGCTCTCGTCCCGCAGAGGTCTCCAGAGGACGCGGGGCTGTCACTCTGGTGCCTTGAGGATGCAGCTCATCAAGACCCTGATGGGAGCAGCAGAAATGAAGAAAACTAATGCAGATGCTACGTGAGACCTCACAATTTATTAGTGAACCCCTGCGAGATACCTCCGGAGCCCCCCACCAGAAGAAATTTGGTGGAGAGCAGGGAGTTGCAGAGCCCACAGATGCTGCAATAGCAGGTGGAGAGGGCTGCAGAGGAAACTCAGATAACGTATTGCAGGAATGAGGAGATAAGAGAATGAAGTAATGTATACAAAAGAATTTTTCAGAGCACACGGCTCCCCAGTTCGGGTTGCTCTGATTAATTGGCTCTGCGGGCTTCTCTTGGTTATATAAACACAGTCTCACAACCTTGAGTCCCGTCACTCTAGGATTAACCTGTCTCCCAGGACCTCTATCACCTCTTACATTAAATTTTCTCTATTTTTTTCATCTTTTTCTCTTTATGTGTTACATCTATTTGCATCATCTCCTCTGAGGCAACTATAAATATGTCTGCTGAGCCATGGGGACCCATGTCACCAGTCACAAGGACCTTTCATCTGTCATTGCAAATATTGGCTATCAGATATGAGCAAAGAAGGAAAATACATGATGTTACATCCCTGGAGTTTGGGAACTGGTTGAAATGGTGGTAGGGGAGAGAGAGGGGAATTGGAAGCTTAACTGCTCCTCGTTTCTCATGCCTGATGATTATTAATTACATTTGTGCATTGATACAATTTGCTAGTTTTCTGAGCAGGCGAATTGCGCTTAGTCATCTTGGCATTTTTAAATGTAAATGAAAAATCACCCAGTGCTCCGAGCCAGAATCGAGAAAGATAAATAACACCAGGAAGCTGGTCGTTGCCCGTCTGTCATAAAATTTCATTAGTTTTGACAGGCTGTACAACATAAGCAATGAATGAATGCTAACTACACTTCCTCGTCTGTCCGCTCCCATAAGTCACCAGTGCTGCGCAGGCCAAAGGAGGAGGCACCTCACGGGGCATCAAGAGGAAGGGGCGCTCGGGCACTAGCACACCGTGGTACTGGGCGACACTTGGAAGAATTCCACCAAGGCCAGGAATTCAGCAGGCTGGGCTGAGGTGAGCGTAGTTTGTACAAACCACGTCGCCCACGCTTATCAGTGGGCCCAGAGCCTCCCTGTCCACGTGGGACAGCTTCACTCACTTGTGTTCTCTTCTAGGACTCATTCGGTAAGCAAATACTCCTTGGTACTTGCACGTGCCAGGCACAGCACTGAGTGCTGAAAATGTAAGAATCCATGCAACAGATAGATCAGAGAGTTGTAAGTGCCAGGGAGGAAAACACAGCAGGGAAAGGGGAGAGGACCGTGGCTGGGTAAAGAGCAGCCACGAGTTGTCTCCTGGACTGTGGAGCCATGCAGGCATTAGTCTTGGAAATCAAGGACAGCTTGGGAGTCCAGAGTCTCTTGTGGTGACTGACACAAATAAAGATAAAGGTGCTTTCACTGCCTCTTCCCTGCTCTTCCATTCCTGAATAACTCAGCCTTAAAGCTATTGAGCGGGTCAGGACAAGGTCATATCTGTGCAGGAAAGGGAGGGAAACACAGTGTCTCAAAGGAGTCAGGGTTCAAGCAGGGTCACAAGGATGTCCCCGCAAAGTGGTGGCCTCACCTGGGTTGTCTGAGCCCAAGGTTGCATGTTAGGAACTTAGCAGGATGAAGAAGGCATCCACGCATGCCTGTGGGTGGCAAGCTGTGGTGACCCAGGGTCTTAGCAGGGGAGGAGACTGTCCCCATAGAAGGGCAGCCAGGCACAGGTGTCAGGCCCTGCTAGGTGGGGAGAGCACCCACTGAGGGTGGCTTGGTGTGAGGTGGGGCAGAGCCCTAGCAAGGCAAGGAGAGACCCTCCAAAAGCGTGTCCTGGCCTGCGGTGTCAGAGCCCGAGCAGGGTAACAAGGCACCCAAACGTGGGGCAGTCTGCTGCAGAGTGGCCACACCGAGCAGGAGTGAAGAGGAGCCCCATGCAGAAGAGCAGCCTAGGAGAGCTCTCAGTGCTCAAGCAGGACGTCCACATGGGGGACTGGTCACATAGAAAAGGATTGATCAAATAAGTAAATAAGGAATGGGGACCTAGTTTTTCACTGTCAGAGAAGAGAGAGACACATATGGAGAAAGGAAGAAATCTAAAATAAATCCTGTGTGGTTGGAGTGCAATTGGAGAAACCTGAGTGAACGTATAGTTTTCAATTATAGAGACAGATATAGAAATATTAATAAATACAGATATGTATACACATTCCCTTGTCACATCCATTGAGACAGCCTGGGAGCAAGACACCCAACAGAGATAGGTGCACCTCTCTTTCTCATGGTGGGGCTGAGCTGGTAACATAAAAACCTAGAGATGCCAGTGGCATCATTATCACCACAAAGGGACAGGCTGCCTGAGAATGAAGCTGACACGAAAGGAAGAAAGTAAAGAGATCAAATCCCAATGACAACATTTGACCCCCTGGATTCAGCCATGCCTGAAACCCATTTTGTAAATGAACACATTTTTTTCGTTCTTTTTTTTTCCTTTTTCTTTCTTTCTTTTTTTGTTTAAGTCAAGGTGAATTGAATTTTTGTCACTTGCAATGGAAAGATTTTTGGCTATTAATACCCTCAACAAATTCATGATGATTGGTTTTAATTAATAACAACCTCAAATACTAGGGATGATCCCAAGTCATCCTAGTTTTTCTTAAGGCATTCCATTCAATCATTCCTTTAACAAATATTTATTGTATTTCTATAACATGCCAGGTACTGTCCTAAGTTCTTGGGATATATCGGTTAAAAAAAGGCTGACAAAAACCTATGACCTGTGGAATTTACATTCTAGTGGAGCAAGACAGACAATAAACACAAATAATAACTACATAAATAGAAGAGTGTAAATGCTGGGGTCAGTAGGGAAATAAAAAATACAGCAGGTAAAGGAGTGACAGGCATTCCGGTGTAGGAGGTGGGACTTGCGATTTTAAATGTGGTCATCAGGGTAGAACGCAGTGATGTTACATCAATGAGAGCCTTAAAAATGAGGGAGTTCAATTAAATCCCATTTATTTATTTTTGTTGTTGCTGTATTTGCTTTTGGAGTCTTACTCATAAATTCTTTGTGTATGCCAATGTCTAGAAGAGTTTTTCCTATGTTTTCTTCTAGAATTTTTATGGTTTGAGGTCTTACATTTAAGTCTTTAATCCATCTTGAGTTAATTTTTGTATATGGTGAGAGATAGGTATCCAGTTTTATTCTTCTGTATGTGGCTATCCAATATTCCCAGCACCATTTATTAAATAGGGCATTCTTTCCCCAGTGCATGTTTTTGTCTGCTTTGTTGAAAATCAATTGGTCATAGCTATACGGTTTTATTTCTGGGTTCTCTATTTTGTTTTGTTGGTCTATGTGTGTACCTTTATGCCAGTACCATGCTATTTTGGTTACTATAGCCTTGTAGTATAATATGAAGTCAAGCAATATGGTGCCTCCAGATTTGTTCTTTTTGCTTAGGATTGCATTGTCTATTCAGGCTCTTTTTTGGTTCCACATGAAGTTTAGGATTATTTTTTCTAGATCCATCAGAAATGACATTGGAATTTTGATGGGAATTTCATTGAATCTGTAAATCACTTTAGGCAATATGGACATTTTATTTCTGCACAGCAAAGGAAATAATCAGCAGAGTAAATAGATAACCTATGGAATGGGAGAAAATATTCGCAAACTATACATCTGACAAAGGGCTAATATCCAGAATCTACAATAAACTCAAACAAATCAGCCAGAAAAACACAAATAACCTGATCTAAAAGTGGACAAAACACATGAAGAGACTCTCCTCCAAAGAAGATAGACAAATGGCGAACAAACATATGAAAAAATGCTCAACATCACTAATTATCAGGGGAATGCAAATTAAAACCACAATGAAGTACCACTTTAACCCCTGTCAGAATGGCCATTACTGAAAAGTCAAAAAACAATACATGTTGGCATGGTTGCAATGAAAAGGGAACACTTACACACTGTTGGTTGGAATGTTAACTGGTATAAACACTATGGAAAGCAGTATGGAGATTCCTCAAAGAACTAAAAGTAGACCTACCATTCAATCTGGCAATCCCATTACTGGGTAACTACTCAAAGGAAAAAAGTATTTTTATAAAAAAAAAAAAAAAGACATTTGCACGAGAATGTTTATCACAGTACAATTCATAATTGCAAAGATATGGAACCAACCTAAGTGCCCATCAACTGATGAGTGGATTTAAAAAAGTGGTATGGATACACACACACACACACACACACACACACACACACCATCGAATACTACTCAGCCATAAAAAGGAATGAAGTAATGTCTTTTGCTGCAACTTGGATGAAACTGGAGACCATTATCCTAAGTGAAATATGTCAGGAATGGAAAAACAGATACCACATTTTCTCACTTATAAGTAGGAGCTAAATGAAGTATATATGTGGCCATAGAGAGCAGTAGTGGACATTGGAAACTAAGAAGGGCGAAGGTGGGAGGGAGGGATAAAAATCCACCTATCGAGTACAACGTACACTATTCTGCTGATGGGTACACTGAAAGCTCTGACTTCAGCATGATACAATTCTTCCACATAACAAAAAACACTTGTACTTCATAAAGTTTTTGAAATTAATAAAAGAGGGAGAGCAAAATTCCATGAATAAGTGGAATAAATTGGAAAGTTAAAGAAAACTCCCTAGCTAAAGAACAAAATAGAACAAAAAAACCCTAGGACAATTGAATTTTCCAGGGAAGCAAGTAATGAATTGGCTAACCTTGAGAAAGATGTGCCGTAGAATTGATCCAGACTTCATTTCATATTCTCATAGGGAAAGATTAATAAAAATGGTTTGATGCCTCTTAAAAAAAAAAGAAGGAATGTGAGTATATCACGGGGAAGAGCATTCCAGATGGAAGGAAGAGCCTGGGAAAAGCCCTGAGGCAGAAGCGTGTCTCGTGTGTGCAAGGAACAGTAAGTCCCCAGCTTGAACGGTGTGGGGGCAGGGCAGGGAGGGATGGGCTCACATAGAGACAGGTTGGGGTGGATCAGGTAAGGTCTTCAGTGCATTTTAAAACATCAGCTTTGACTCTGAGTAAAAAGAGGAGGTATCACATTATTTTAAGCAGAAAAGTGCATGGTCTTAGGTGTTAAAAAGACCATTCCAGCTGTTAGGTTGAGAATAAATTAAGGAGGTTCCATTGGGAAGGGTAAGAGCAGAGAGAACAAGAGGGAGTAACCCAGGTGAGAGATGCTGGTGGCTCAGAGCAGAGTGATTCCAGGGAGGAGTCAAAAATAATTCTAGAGTATTGTACCTGAGCAGCTACTGCAGTGATGAAATCACCATCAGCTAAATGGATAACGCTGCAGAAGGAAAGATACGGGGGCAGAAGATCAGGAGACCAGTTCTGGACATGTCGAGTTTGAAATGTCTGTTAGACACACAAGTAGAGATGTTGAGTAGCAGTTATATATGAGAATTTGGAATTCTGAAGATAAATCAGGATGATTTTATTTAACTTTTGTAAATTTTTACAAAATTAGCTGATATTTAACAGTTCATTGGAGGATCAGTTTCTAAGTATAATATCACAAAGATAAAGCTGTTGTCAACAGTTCCTAAAACCTTAGTTTGTAATTCCCAATACTGTTGCCTCGGCCACGCCTGCCTCTATGCCAGTGGTTCTCAGAGGGTGGTCTGGTCTACCCTGGGAGACCCTGAGCCTTTTCCAGGGAATCTGCAAGATCAAAATTATTTTCATAATAATGCAAAGGCATTATTTGCCTTTTTAAATTCACATTCTCTCATGAATATGAGATAGAGTTTTCCAGAGGGTACATGGTGTGTCCTATCACCCTAGATTGAATAAAAGGACAAATACAAAAATACTTGCTGTCTTCTATTAGACTGACATTAAAAGAAATTTGCAAAAGTATAAAACAATGCCACTCTTCTCACTAAAAATGTTTGCTTTGGTAAAACATTGCTCTGGTTTATTTTTAAAGTAATTCATGTTAACATACAGTGGGTTTATTATGTTACTTTTAAATGAATTAATTTTTTTTTAAATCTTTCTGTTTTAATATCTAACACAATCAGTCTCAACTGATTTAACCTACATAAGAGATTAAACCCTCTTTGGAGTCCTCAATAATTTATAAGAGTGTAAGCGGATCCTGAGATCAAACATTTGAGAGTCAGGCTATCCCATACTCCTGCGGTCCCCAATCCCGGGGCCACAGCCCAGTACCAGGCGGCACATCACGGCCTGAGTTCCGCCCCTACCCCCAACCCCCTCCCATGGAAAAATTGTCTTCCATGAAACCGGTCCCCGGTGCCAAAAGGGTCGGGGACCGCTGTCTGTAGGATTCTCAATGGGCTTCAGCCACCGGCGGTGCCATTACCCATCCCCCAAGCCCTCATTAAGCTATCGCTGCTCCACCCAGTAAATTTCCTATTTGTGGACGTTCATCACTATCTACGCGCTAAAAGTTTAAAAATAGAACCGATCTCCTTTCTCTCTGATGAGCTTCAAGTTCTGGTGAAATGAAAAATTGGTCTTCAGAAACAACTCCCTCGTAAAAAGAAAATTGATGAAAATTAAGCCAGTTTACTTCACAACTGGCTCCCCAGGTGATTTAGAGCAAATTGCTCCACTTCCCCTCAAACTCTCCCCTATAAAAGTTAATTACGGGATGAACATAACCCTCTACAAACACCAACATCCAAAATGTAAGGATTACTTATAATTCTGTCAAAGAAAAATACCAAAATGAATGGAGCATGTTCATTTTTAAGCCATATGTGAAATGATAATGACTAAAGACCAATATAAATTCATACCACGAGCAAACCTCTGTTTCATGCACTATCTCTTGTCTTTATCTGCAGATTTGGGAATTGGTATTTGTGGCTCTTTAATTACATCTGTGTCTCTCCAATTTCCTAACCCATGATGACTTCAGTCATGCTAGAAGGACATGGAACAGGACCTACAGCCTAAGGAAATCATTCCTCCACAAATGAGAGTTTCACATTCCTTTCCAAGAAAGGGATGAAGTGATAAAACAAAAAGTCCCTCACCCCCCAAAATAATAAGTATAAACCACATATACATATATGACTTTATTTCTCAAAATGGTATGTCTTATAAATAACATAAAGTTTACTTTCAATACAGGGGATTTTTGATTCAAACATCACATTATATTAACAGCACACGATGCAGGCTCTTGCCATGTTTAGCCAAACTACAAAGAAAAAGAAAAAAATTAAAAAGGAAAATCCACACATTCCTGCGTAAGAGACAGACACATAACCAAATGTCAGAATCTGGTAGAAATCACCAGACTTCTATTTTGCTACAAAATATATTGACATGAATAAGAATTTTGCCTCAGACTTTGTCTCATGAAGCAGAAATCAACTAAATGGTCAAATATAAGTTACAACTATAAGTGTGAGTTGGCTTGAAAATACAAAATCCAACCATACATTTCTTAAAATAAATATAAGTATATCACAGTAGCACACAAAAGAAGTAAAAAATGGGCAAAAATAAAGCAATGGTCTTGATACAAATATCAATCAAAGAATTCTAGACTAATTATACACCACTTGTAGAGGTGAAAATTTATACAGTCTTTTGGGTGTGCCATTTAGCAATATGCATGAGTATTTAGCCTTAGAATTTGAGACATATATATATGTGTGTATATATATATATATATATATATATATATAATAGAGAGAGAGAGAGAGAGAGAGAGACCCAGTAATTTTGATAAGAATTTTTCCTATTTTTATAATTTATGAGAAAAATTTCCACATTTATAAGAAAAATGCACAAAAAGATTTTTCTACAGGAATGTTCACGTAGTGTTCTGCAGGACGATCTCTGTCTCTGGGGGTCAGAGGTGTGGTCCACTAAGTGGACGCGGCTCTCCCAAGGAGCTCCATGAGCAGGCACGTGAGTTCCAGGAAGGGGACCTCATTCAGCCCAGCCCATGTCACAAACAGAGCCTCGTTACTCTCCACTTATTCAGGGTGAGATAATCTAGAGTCCTTCTTCATTTGCTCCAAACATTTTCCCACATCAGTGTGGAATTTTCTCCAATAAAGTGTTGTCTTGCCTCTTATCCAGAACTTCCCACTTGTAGGTGATCATTTTGTCCATTGTCAGGCATATCCAGCACACGTACACACACATCCCTGTGCATGCATGTGCACGTGTGCACACACACACGTGCACACATTTAAAGGCTGGTTATAGAAGAGATCCAATATAAAGTCAAAGGATTTAAAAAATACAGTAATGCTAAATTTCAATTTGTAGTATCAACATGAGCCCATAATATGTATGTGTGTGTGTTTCCTACTGCTGTCCTCTGAAGAAACCTAGAAGTGCTGGCACCTCAACAGCAGATGCATGGAGCTCCCAGATCTTGGTTCCTAAAAGCTATTACTCCCTAACAGAAACCAGGGTCCTTTGAGAAATGGTCAGGGCAGGGAGCATACGACGTGAGCCCGAAAAATCTTTCTGGGGCAGAAAGCAAAGCAACGTTTGTGTTAATGGGGTTGTGCTAAAAGGTCCCAGGAACTGCCTGACAAAGCTCCTACTGGCCATATTTACAACAATTTGAGCACCAAAAAGAATAATCATTGAACTTGAAAAATAAAAATTCACAATTCCATAGTGAAAATAGTAGAGAAGAAAAGGAAAATTATTTTTGGCTTAGGTGATAAAAATATAAAGAAAACCAAAAAAAAAATTGTATTACAAACATCAACACAGTGGTTTTCTGTTAGGAAAGGGAAAGCTGACTAGTGGTTAATACAATTCATTTTATCTACATGTTTTATGGAAGTTTCTGTACATATCTTATTTTTAATAAACAAAAACACTTATGACTTAAATCTGCCACAAAATAAATGGTCCATCAAAAAAGCTCAAACGATAAAAGAAAACTCCATAGTTGATGGAATTACAGATGAGTTTATCTTCTGTTCCTTTCATTTTTCTTTTTCCTAATTTTCTATAATAAGTATGTATTCCTTTAGTAACATGAAGACAATAAAGCTATAGTGTAACCTACTACACACATAGTGCACACATGGCTGGCAGAGCCTGCATAGAGTAGCACAAACCACGTATCTGTCTCTCTTTTATGATTTAATTATACCCACTTCTATTTTTTTCTTGCATCTGTCTTTCCACTTTTATTTCTTTTTTTTTTCAAAGAGATCTAGAGACAGAAATTTAGTTACAGATGGCTAGGTTAAGCACAACTCTTTGATTAATGTAGTTGAAATACTTTATACAGGTACAAGTTTCATCTCTAAAGCAATGTAAGAGAAGAAGATATGAAAATGAATGACTGCAAAAGAATGAGACTCAATTTTTTTTCAATATCAAAATATATCTGGAACTCCTCTTATGTTCTTCAGAGTTGATGGCATTTCTTTTTTTTTATTTCAGCATATCACAGGAGTACAAATGTGTAGGTTACACATATTGCCTTAGGATGGCACATTTCTTAAGGAGCTTCAATAGCATAAATCTTTCTGCTTTGTCGGTAAATTTCATTTTTGGAACAACCAAAAACCAACCAGAGTCAAGTCTGATGAATAAAGTGATTGATGAAGCAGGAAACTATTTTTTGGTTAAAATGAGGTGCAACTGTAGAGTGATGAGATAGAAAATATAAACTAGCTTGGAAGTAATTCCAAAGTGGAATTCTTTTTAAGCATTTTGAAGCACTTTTGTGAGAAAAAAAAAATGGAGAGCCTCTCCAAATGAGCACTTTGAAAGAAGACTCATTTATCATTATCATTTTTTATGCATTTCTCCCACCCAATGAAGGTACAACAGCTTCAGACCCCATACATCCTGAGGCCACGACTACTCTCCCTCAAAGGAAACCTCTAACTTGGTCCAACTGTGTGCACTCACTTGTCCTAGGAAACCATTTGAAAATCTCCATCTTCTCAAGGAATTGAGTCCAATCATCAGTGACAGTCAACCCCTCCACGCTGTATTTCAGTTTGGGGGTGGGCTTCCTGATCTCCCTGGACAGGATTGTTAGCAATTATTCCAACACCTTCCATGCTCTTGTCACCTAAAACCAAGCAGAAGCTTCGTAAGAAGTCTCTGGGTCAGGTGAATCTCTTTCTAGGATACATTTTTGCTCCTGATGTTGTCTCCTACCCACTGTCTTCTCTCTGTGGAGCTGGAATCTGGGGCTGGAAGAGCCAGCATCGTCCATGTCAGAAAGTGCCTCTTTCAACTTTTGACTCTGAGCAGCTTTTTCTCTATCAGAGATCCAGGGTGCCAACATCTCGGGGTAACATTTCCAACAGGATGCTAGGAGGCAGAGATGGGCGAACACCAGCAAGAGACCCTGGTCCCACAGTCTTTTGGATGCTCTGTCACGGGAAGATACCAGGGCCCTGGAGTGTAGCCAACCTCAACAGGACAAGACCGGACTCGGTCCTGAGAGTCCATCTCCTCCATTCAGTAAACTCTTAAAAGCATAGTATCACTACAACAAATGAACACTAAATTGGTAAATCCAAGATTAAAGATCCAGTTGTGCTATAAGAAAATTAAGTAAGATTTTGGAAAACAAAATAACAAGGAATTGGGTGAGGATTTTAAGATTGTAACAACCACATTGACTACACACTTCCTCAACTGGGCTCAGTAGCAGGATTGGTTGAATTCGGTGCTAGTCTCAGCAAACAGTATTCATTTCAAAGGCTTCCACTTTTTTTTTTTTTTGTCAATATAAGTTTATCAACACAGCTGTTTGCTAATAAATGTGACCTTTAAATCACATTACTCTAAACACAGACTTACTCTGTGTATGGGGCAGAGAGAGGAGAACACTAGGAGAAAAGCCTCTCCTTAACCACTTAGGCTTTAAACAGACCTCAAATGGCCCCTTTCTATCAAGACTTCATCCATTTTTTCATCTATTCAACAATTTTATGTTTAATCTTTTGAGTAGTATGCACCAGGTGCTAGGTGAATACATTAAAGGCACAGACATTAATAGAACTGTTATTACTGTCAATGACTTAGCACGTGCAGCCACAAATAGCCAAATTCACACAAATATGATGGATCGTGTAGCATTTGGAAAGTATGGTGTATGAGGTGTCTGGATAAAGTCACACTTTGAAGGGGAAGAGATACATCTAGCCTGGTACAACAGCTCACACCTGAAATCCTAGCACTCTGGGAGACGGAGGTGGGGGGATCACTTGAGCTCAGGAGTTCGAGACCAGCCTGAGCAAGAGCGAGACCCCGTCTCTACTAAAAATAGAAAAATTAGCCGGGCATCGTGGAGTGCGCCTGTAGTCCCAGCTCCTCGGGAGGCTGAAGTAGGAGGATCGCTGGAGCCCAGGAGTTTGAGGTTGCTGTGAGCTATGAGGACGCTCTGTCACCCCACTCTACCTGGGGTGGCAGAGCGAGACTTTGCCTCAAAAAAAAGAGAGAGAGAGAGAGAGACATCTTCATCTTCCCCTTGATAGGATAGACAGAAAGTTTTGAGTTTTAAGTTGATTTTTGAGTTGGTCCTGGAAGAACGGTTGTTATTTTGGAGCAACAGGGAGTGAATTCATATTTATTAAGCACTTAATGTGTACAAGGTACTCTGCTATCTCTAAAGGGAAAAAAAAACTGTGTGAAGCAAGTTTGAGCATTGAAGGTTTTTAGATTGTTTGGAAATAAGAAGATTCATAAATCCAAGTAGCTGGGATATCAAAACTGTGTAAAGCAAGAAGTAGTAAGATAATAGATTATTCTACAATCAAATATCATTTAGAAGAGTGTCAGGCCATTCAAAAACTTTCTGTGCTCTTTGACCTAAAATGTAAGAATTGAATGAGGAAAAACGGGTGGAAAAGTAATTAGAAGTAATTTTATTATCTTGAATGCTCAAATTAGAAATTTATAATTTGGGTTGAAGACACTGTGAGTCATTATGTTTTTAGGAGTGGGCATAACTCCAAGTGATGTTTAGGAAATGAATATAGCAGCAAAGTATACAGGTAGATAGACAGAAATGAGGGAAGACTGAAAGAGGAGAAACCAAGTACATTTTGGGCATGGGCTTTAATATTTATATACAAGGCAGCATTCTCTTTACTAGTTCCAATTTCATTGCAGATTCTGTTATCGCATTCCTTGTTTCCTTTCTTTGTTTCCTTAACTTGTTAGCGGTCTGTTCATTTCAATCTGTCTTATTTTCCATCCCTTTTTCTCTCTAAAATTTATCCTGCATCTCACAGCGATAAAAGTGTTCTCAGATCTTTACGTTTTTGGACTTACCTTACAGTCCTCTGAGGATGGTAACTGCTATCTTGTGCCTAGAGCAACACTCCAGCACCTAAAACAGAGCGTGGTACATTTTAGGTGCCCAATAATTATTTGTTAAGTGAATCCCCATTTTACAGGTAAGGAAACAGAATCATGTACGGGTTAAATAAATTGCTTAGCATCACACCACTATTAATTTCTAGGGCTGAGCTTTCAACTCAGACAGGAGAGTCTTGATTACAATTCTGCTTCAATTGTTTATCATTTTCAAATATGTTCTTATTCTCCTTCTGTGCCATCTCCCTCAGTTTCTCTTTTTTTTTTAAAGGAAAACAAAGGTATATATTTTGTAATTACTCAATATTATTTTACATAAAAATATTTATATTTCAAATGATGAAAACAGTTTGTGAAATTTAACTTAATGTATATTGCAAAATCTAAACAGAACAAGGAACAAAAAAAATCAACAAAAAATAAGAAATTTCCAGACATAATTAATTATAAAATGATAAAATGATATTCTGCCCCCTAGTTCAGTAATCTTACTCTAGTTGCAAGTGAATTCTTCCTTTTTCAAACCTCTGGTTCTATTTCATAGTTTAATCTCAGGTTTTAAATTATCAATCTCAGCTTTAATTGCCACATTAAAATTTGCTTTGCTAGTAAATTGCTATTAATAGAAGAAACATCACACTTGCTCTTGGCCTACATTGGATTTTACCAATCTTTTTCTGTTTATGAGTCAAATAATCCAAAAATCTCTTAAATGTTTCTAGAGCTCAGTGATGTGAAGTTATCTTCATTCTTTGGTTGGCAGCATTTTCTGCACTGAAAACATGTTGGGTTTTTTGTCTCCGTTTTTCTGGATATTTTATGTCATAAATGGTCTCTGGGTTTTTGGGTTATTACACCTGGAGTTATGAGAACCGGAAAGTCATTCACTGAGATGCAAATAACAGATGGATTAAATCATAAAAATGTGAGTGAGTGGAAATTAGTTAGAATTCCAGCTCCCGTGTGTCCGACATACATTAGAACACATACACGCCAATCTCTGTCTGCAGTTAGCCTTCTGCCATTGCCTGCATGGTAAACCATCTGTTTCCTTATCCTTATCCCTGGTTATATGTTTAACACTCTTGGACCCTTAAGTATAAGATTAATTACTTTATTGCATAAGTTTTTAAAGTTTCTAGGGGTTCCCAGCAATTCTATGAATTCCAGGTGTTTGGAATTTATCCTTCCCCAGTAGATTGCATGATCTTTGAAGATATAAGCATATTTTCCTTCCACCCACACCCCCTAGCATGTACTGGAGCGCATAGGGGATGCTAAATGAACACTCCATGCACCCACACACATGCACACTTGCATACACGGTAGTGAACTGCTCCCTTTCAAACATCAGTTATCAAAATTGTTGTAGACCTAGATTTTATTTCCCTCTGTTAACTGACTCTCTTGTAAAGGTTTCATCAAGAAGAATGCAAGTGCCTTAGCTTTTTAATTTAATTTCAAAATCTGTAATAAGCAGCTTTCTTTATTTCTAGCCTATTGGAACCAAAACCACATATGCCATGGCTCTTTCTCAGGCTTTGAAGACTGAATTAGACAAACAGTCCTTTGGCAAGCAAGCAGGATTATAATTTTATATATTAGTCAGAAATGTAATACCAAGCGTCTAGGATACATCAGGTAAGGTAGTCACTACAGATAAATATAAGATGTAGTCCTCTGACCCTGAGAAATTCATAGACTTATCTGAAAAAGAAAATATAGGTTGAGTATTCCTTATCCAAAATGCTTGGTACCAGAAGTGTTTCAGATTTCAGATTTTTTTGGATATTGGAATATTTGCATAATAAGATATCTTGAGTATGGAGCCCAAGTCTAAATACAAAATTTTTTTATGTTTTATAAACACCATATACACATAGCCTGAAGATAATTTTATATAATATTTTTAATAATTTCATGCATGAAACAAAGTTTATATACATTGAGCCATTAGAAAGCAAAGATGTCAGGTGTGGAATTTTTCACTTGCGGGGTTATGTCAGCTCTCAGAAAGTTTCAGATTTGGAAGTGTTTAGATTTCGGATTTTTGGATTAGGGATATTCAATCTACATAATAAACCTAAGATAAATTATTATGTGAGTCTATAAATTATAATTGACAAATAAGTAGTTCAGACAATGAAAATTATATGAGATCAAAAGAGTGTTTGCTGTGGGCCAAAATGATTCCTAAAACCTTCACAGAACTAGGACTTTACCTTAAAAATAGTTATATTTCAATGTGGGAGGATGCAGAGTTTTACCCTTACTCTTTCCCGTCCTGGAATGTTGTGCTTTAGGTGGCTCCCCTGTGCCTCTCAGGGGTCCCAGATTGTCACCTGCTCAGAGACACCCTCCTTAATTGCTCAATCTGGAACAGTGAACCTATCATCTCCTAGTAGAATACCTAGTTTTACGTCGCTCTCTAACACTCACTATCTGATATCTTAACTGTTTTTGCTTATTTGTTTAGTATTCATCTCCCTCTTCCAAAATGCAAGTTCCATCAGAGCGGTGACATGGTCTTGTCTATGGTGCTCACAGTCCCTTGAAGATGGAAGTAAGTGCTCAATAAGTATTAGATAGATACGTGGACAGGTGGATGGTTACATGAATCATGGAAACAGCATGAGCAAAGGCCAGGAAGAACTAGAATGCGAAGAATTACTCTGATAAGGCAACAATTCCAAATCAAAGTGGAGAGATTTTAAGAAGGAACAACAGGGAATGAAATGAACAAGGGATATAAACAGGCAATTCACAAAATTTAGAACCAAAATATCAGATAAGTACATGAAAACATACACATTCTCATGAGTTATTAAAGAAATGCTAATTAAGATAATTAGCATTAAAACTGACAAAAATGTTTAAGACCATAAGGCCCAGAATTGGCAGTATTTCTCAAATTAGGCACTATTATTGGAAAAAAATATGTGTCAAGTTCAGAATAATCTATGTATCATTTGACTTAGCAATTCTACACTTAGAATTTATCTTAGGAAAGAATTAGGCAAAACTGGGCTTCAGGAGTGTGAGTCTCAGTATTGTTTATAAAAGAGAAAAATTGAAAACTGCATAAATATGTCACAATAAGCCATTAGTTTAATGGATTGTGGTCTGTTCATTCAATAGAATACTACGCATCCCTTAAATATTAATAGGTCGTTTTAAGCATGAAAGATGTTCATGACCATTAGTGAAAAAGTCACCTACAAAACAGTGTATATAGTAGAATCCCAATGGCATAAAAACAAAACAGAATATCAAATTTATGCTTTGAAAATAAACTGGACTTCCAGGACGAAAATGGTCAGGACGGAATTACCTGCTGTATCTGCCACATCGAATGAAGTTTTATTGCTTAATTAGAAATGATGGGGCTGAATTGGTGATAGGTGTATAGAAAACTAAGCAACGATATGAAATGATTATTAACAGGAAAAACAAATATTGTGTGATAAAGGAACAATTGCTTTAAGGCACACCATGGCTTAGCAGTGAATAACATTTGTAAGCCCTTAATAATGCAAACACTGAATGCTGATATCAACAAAAAGTGTGATACAACTGTATTATGAGAAAATAGAAGAAGTATGTATGTGAGGGTGGTCTAAGAAAGCTGAATTTCTTTCGTCCATCGAAAAAAGCCAATAGATAACATCTAAAATAAAATTCAAGTAATAACAGTATAAGGATACTATTTAGAGATATACACCAGAAATACAATAATAAAAAGGTTAAAAATGAGTAGTGGGGATTAGAGATCAGACATGGCAGTTTTCACTGTAAGTACTACTAAAATCTTCCATAAGCATGTGTTCATATTGATTTGACAAAACACTAAAATTGAAATAAAAGTTGAGATTTGGACAAAATTATTTTGATTTTTCTACTTAACCTGGATTCAGTAATATACCAAGTTCTACTTTAGATGATTAGAAAAAAAATATTAGCCTCCAAATGAGTAGTACTCCATCAAGCAAAGGTTGCGGAAGTTCTTTCTTATTTATTCACCTATCTATCAATTTCTGGCTAAGTGTTTTATGGCAGTGTTTACAAAGATAAAATGCCTTTAAATGCAAAGTGCTTCCCCACTCTTGGGGATCCAAATGAGTCCTAGCAAATCAGACCGGAATCAATAAGGCACTTCCCTCGATAGCAGATGTAAGGGTCTCTAACTGCCCCCATGTCCCAACTCGATGCTACGATTCCTCACCAAGGTGTGGTGCCTCTCACTTCTCTAGTAGTGGGACTAAGCAAAGGCACCCCTGGTAGTAAAAGAGCAAAATAAACAGAAGAAATATGTTATCAGTTCCACAAACATTTCCACTGTATACCAGGCGATGTGCTGGGCCCCGGAGGTATAGAGATTTGATCTGATTAAGAAACACTTAAATAATTTCAATACATTATGGCAAGTGCTAAAATAAAAATCTACACAGGGCATGGTGGAAGCCCAAAGAAGTCTAGAGATGTCTAGTTTGAAGAAGGTAAGGTTAAGGATGAAGAGATGAAGAGTAAGAAAAAGTGATCCAGGCAGGTTTGGAACGTGGATCCTGAAGCAAATAGGCCTTGACTCTGATCCCACCTCCCTCATTTATGAAACCAATAGTAAGTTACTTAATTTCCCCAAGCTTTAGTTTTCCCATCTGTCAAATGATGGTAACTGTAGCTCTGAAGGTTAAGAGCAATGTATGCAAAGTGTCAAAGTGCTTCTTATTCTGCTAATGACTTTCATATTTGAAATACACTATCATGTAGAAAAGGTTGGAGGCTTTTTGTTGTTCCAGAGGGCATAGACGTTGGTGGGCTTCAGAGAAACGGGCTCTAGTCCTACTCCCCAGACAGAGTCCTGGGGAGAGAGGAAAAGATCCAAAATTATTTGTAGAATCTTTGGTCAGGGAAGATATAAGCCTTTTTGTTCAAATGGAGAGTGGGGATGTGGCAAAACTCAGAGTAGATATTGGGGTGTTGCATGTCCAGGAAGAAGAGCTGGAGACATTCCCACAGTAGGTCTATTTTTTACGTGCCGACATACCATACAAGCAGCAAATGAGTTTCTTGCCTCCCAAGAATGGCGCTGAAGCAGTGGAGAGAGTATTAGGCCCGTAGAGGTCATGGAAAACGAAATGAGAAAAATATTCTTGGTTACCCGAGTTACCCGATGACCAAGAAGGTGAAATGCTGGGTGTCTGTGACGACCAACGGTGTCAGGGGTAAGAAATGCCTGCCCTTGATGTATTTTTCAGTCCATCGGAACTTAGAGGAACCTTTGGGAAAAGGGTTTTGATTAAAGTAAAACACCTATTAAAAGGTATACAATTTCGTTTTCTTCAATAACTAGAAATTAAATAAAGCAGTAATGTTCCTGAAGTTTTCTCTTTAGCCTAAAATGACTTTCTCCACCACTTGTTCACCCTTTCTTTAGAGAAGAAAAAAATTTAAAGACAAGCTGGTAGTAAGTTTAGGAAAAAAATTGGATAGAAAAGGATATTATAAAAGAATTTAGTATGCTCAGAGAAAATTAATGAAGTTTTAAAAACCTCCAGAAAAAGAACTGGAATGCTATTTTACCTAAGTCATTAAATATCACCCTATATTAAACTTGGTTATTTTTTAATAAAGAAGGCTTAGCAAACTCATAGCTATGAAATACACTTGGAATGGACACGTAATTTAAGTGGAAAAAACAGCCCAGAGTTTTGTGATCAAATATTTTCTTACATGGTGAGAACCCAGTGACCTTTAAAAGCAGACTCATTCTCAGCAGTGCTTCCTGCTCACACGTTATACCTTCTGACCTCATGAAAGAGGAGTGCCCGCTGGCTTCATCCAGCCCCAGCCACCATACCCATTCTTTGGAATATTTGGAGGGCTAGGAGAGCAAAGATGGATGCCAGAGCCAAGGTGGGGTAGCTTTGCTATTCTGGAATGGCTTATACAAAGACCTTGAGTAAAAAAAAGAAAAGGGCAACATAAAAAAGTTCATATCAGCTAAAGGTAGCAGGACTTCTGGTTCTGCAGGCTAGCAGACTAGGCTACCATGCATAGTCTCTACTGTTAACATGTAGAAATGCAGTGTAAGACATTATAACTTTTTAAAAATCTATGGCTGTGCTCAAGAAAACAAAATCTATGGCTATGCCTATGTCAGAAGCTGGGAGAGAGCTGAGGGCCCTAGAGATAGTTACACGAGAGGATGCTCAGCCGTTAGGAGGAGTCATTTAACCCAGTTACCTAGGAATTTGACCCCTGGTGGGTTGCTAACTCACCTATGAAAACTGGGACTAGTAAACTGTCCACTTGTCCAGACAGAAAATAGGAAAGTTGTCTTAGCCATGACTCTAGCTGGAAAACTAGAAGACTAAATCAATAAATATTTCTGCCATGAGAACTTGACATCCCAGGCCTGTACGCTTGGAGTTTGCATTATATCATATTCATGGTGTAGGAAATCCTTGGTCTTGGGCTGATGAGGCCTCCAGGGTATTCAAACCCCCAGAAGCAAACAAAATCACACTTGAGGGATTCTTTAACAACTCAGGTTGCCTGGATTCACAAAGAAAAATAAAGTCCCTCTTGTAATCCAAAATTATAAAATGCACAAGGAAATTATTCACTGTGAATGAAAGTCAACAGAAACAGCAAAGATAAAAACTATAGCTCAAAAAATATAAAATAATTGAAAAATAATCTGAAAGGGAATATGACATGCATGTTTAAGATGACTAAAGGCATTAAAAGGTACAGAAATAATAATGCAGAAAGAGAATTAATGAACTGGAAGCCAAATCTGAATACATTGCCCAGACCACAGAATGAAAGATATTAGATACCGGAAATTTAAAAGAGAAGTTAAAAGACATGAAATGCAGATTGAGAAAATCCAACATGCATCTAATAAGAATTCCAGAAAGAGAATAAAGAGAATGGGAAAAAAACAATATCCAAATAATAATAGTTGGGAATTATCTAGATTTAATTTCAAAAAATGAATCTTCTGATTAAAGAAGCACAGTAAGTCTAAGCAAGATAAATAAAAATAAGTTCACACCTAGAGTAGTTGCAGTGAAATTATATGAAACTTAAGGAAGCCAAGATATCCAGGAAGAAAAAAAATCTATTTATGATAGAACAACAACTCAAATGGCAACAGGATCTCTAATAGTAATATTAGAGGCTGGAAAACCCTGGAGTATCTTCCAAGCACTGAGGGAAAATAACCAGCAGCTTAGAATTCTATTATCAATTAAACTATAACTGAAGAGCGAGAGTAAACTAAAGACATTTTTATAAAGAGACTATTAAGGCATGCCACTCATAGGAGAGAGAGACAAAAAAAAACAAATACTCACAGTTGGGCAAACAATATAGTTGGTCAACCTACAGGTAAATCTAGACAAACATTGACTCAAAATTTCAAAAAAAGAGAAATAGTGAATAGCTTGGAGAATACATTTTAAAACAAAATAGAAGAAAACATTACACATGCAGTGAATGGGTAACAGATTGGAATGAAAGCATTCTATTCTAAGGTCCTCATCCTAGGTCAAGTCACAGATGCATGTTAAAAAGCAAATGGCACCACTAAAATAAATAGAAGCAGAGTCTATAACTTCCAAAGAGAACATCAAAAATAATTTGAGAGGCCGGGTGCGGTGGCTCATGCCTGTTATCCTAGCACTCTGGGAGGCCGAGGCGGGCGGATTGTTTGAGCTCAGGAGTTCGAGACCAGCCTGAGCAAGAGCGAGACCCCATCTCTACTAAAAATAGAAAGAAATTCATCAGACAACTAAAAATATATAGAAAAAAAATTAGCCGGGCATGGTGGCGCATGCCTGTAGTCCCAGCTACTCAGGAGGCTGAGGCAGGAGGATCGCTTGAGCCCAGGAGTTTGAGGTTACTGTGAGCGAGGATGACGCCACGGCACTCTAGCCGGGGCAACACAGTGAGACTCTGTCTCAAAAATAAATAAATAAATAAATAATTTGAGAGAGCTGTGTTCTGAGTACATGGAATTCATTTTACCTATAGTGATCTTATTCTTATCTGCATGAATGGGATATTTCATATAGATAAGCAAACAAAAAAAAAACCTCATCAAAAAACAATGAGACAGAATGTTAAAGGGAGTGAGTTTAGAGAAAACCCTAATCAAACACAATAAACATAAAGAGATTATTTTATCAGTCAATAGATACAAACTCTTATAACAGGAAAAAATTTAGGTATATGCTGTTTATAAGAAGTACATCTAAAATATAATAGAAAAATGAATGATAAAGATTGTAAAGATATATACCAGGCAAATACTCACCGCAAATAAAACCACACTGATGTCAATATAGTAGCAGACAAAAGAACAATTAAGGCAAAAGACACTATTAAGAAGAAAGAGGGGCTGGGCGAGGTGGCTCACACCTGTAATCCTAGCACTTTGGGAGGCTGAGGCGGGAGGATTGTTTGAGGTCAGGAGTTTGAGACCAGCCTGAGCAAGAGCAAGACTCTGTCTCTACAAAAAAAAGAAAAAAAAAAAAGAAAACAATTAGCCGTGCATGGTGGCACTCACCTATAGTCCCAGCTACTTGGGAGGCTGAGGCACAAGGATCGCTTGAGCCCAGGAGTTTAAGGTTGCAGTGAGCTATGATGACGCTACTGCACTGTATCCTGGGGGAAAGAGAAAGACCCTGTCTCAAAATAAAATAAAATAAAATAAAAACAAAGAAGACATTATATATTACAGGAAAAATTTATCAGAAAGATGTAATAACCATTTACCTATCTAACAATTTAACCTCAAAATATATAAAGCAAGAAGTGATAGAAACCAGAAAGAAATTTACAAATCAACATAGTAAAAATTTTAATATTGTTTTCTCAGAATTGATCAATCAGTAATTAATAGATTAAACAGACAAAATAATTAGTAATGATATAGACAATTTGGACAAGGCAATTAACATGCTCGACCAAAGGGACATATATAGAACTCTGAGAACTGAAGAATAAACATGTTTTCAAGCACACATGGAATTTTTAAAAATAAATTGATCATATAGTATGCTAACAACCAAGTCCCAACAAATGTGAAAGAATTGATATTCTATAGACCACATCATGATAAAATTAAAAATCAACAACAAAAAAATTTAAAAATAAATTTGGAAATTTTAAAAAATACCTCTAAATAATCAGTGAGTCAAGAAGAAATGGTGAAATTGAAGAACCAAATCATGATACTTACAGGAAATACCAAATCTGTGGAACAACCAGTGAGTGATGTGCTGGTAAATGTTTTTCAACAGGCTCCCTGGGTTGCTGTGTATGTTTGGAGGATAACAGGTGTGGGGGAAACTGATTGCAGCATTTGCCAATATCCATAGTATAAATATTCCACCGTGGTCTATTTCTAGCTACCAACATGAAGAGTGGTGTTGGGGAGACCCACACGATTGACTCCCACAAGCTATTAGCAATATGAGCTATGGTTGGTTCCAGCACACCACTGTGGACAATTAAAATGTATCTTTAAATTAATACATTAAACAAAGAAGAAAGGTTGAAAATGACTGTACTTACTATCCAAATCAAAGGTTAAAAAAAGAACAGTAGAGTAAACCCAAAGGAATTAGAAGGAAAGAAATAATAAAGGTAAGAGCAAAAATTAATAACATTAAAATAAAGACTCAGTTCAGAAGATTAACAAAAGAAACAAATGATTCTTGTAGAAGACAAATTACATAGTTATCTGGCTAATTTGATCAAAAGAAGAAAAAGGAAAATAAAAATAGATAATATTCTGAATAGAAAGAACATAATAGAGGGGTAGCAGAAGATAAAAGATAAATATTATAAACAACTTAATGCCAATAAATTTAAAAACTCGAGATTAAAAAGGCAATTTTGTGGAAAAATATAACAACAGACTCAAGAAGAAATACAAAACGTGAGCATACATATTACTCTGAAAGAAATTAAATCAATCCACCTCCCCCCTGCTCCTGTCCTTTCTAAATACACACACAAACTCAATCTCCAAGCCTGATTGATTTTACAGGTAAGTTCTGCCTTCAAGAAATGGATCACTTTAATGTTGTAAAATTGCTTCAGAAAAATATGAAAAGGAAGAAATCTATCCAGCTCATTTTATGAGGCCATTAAATCTTGAAACAAAATGAGAAAGAAAAACTGTAGGCCAATTTCATATATGAACAAAGAGAAAAATACACTAAATAATATATTTTTAAAATCTAGCAATATAATTTCTCACATCTTTGCTAATTAAGATTTACCCAAGAATGCAAAAATGGCTTAGAGTATTATTAATATAATTACCCCATTAAACGAGAAATGTTTTTATGCTACAATTGCAGAGAAGGTATTTAATGCAATTTAACAACCATTCTTGATTAAACAAATATACCTTCCCAAAATAAATACATCCTTTTAAACAAACTAGGAATAAATGGGAACTCCCTTAACTTAATATATCTTTCAAACACCTACTGCAAATATCAAAATTAATAATGTCAAAAACATAAGGATACCCCTTATTCTACTTTAAATATTATACTGTAGGTCCTAGTCAACATAATACAAAAATAAAAGAAAAATTAAAATATTGAAATGTTTATGGCAGCCTTATTAATAATAGTCAAAAACCTCAAAACAACCCAAACGACTATTAACAGGAGAATGAGTACACACATTGTGTAAGATATACACAATGGAATACTATTCAGTCATAAAAGAAAGCATGGATTACTAATACAGGAAAACAACATGAATGAACCTTAAAAGAGCACTTTGCCATGCAAAAGCAGCTGGTCTCAACATAATGTATACATTATGATTCCATTTATATGAAGTTCAAGAACAGGAAAAACTAATTGGTGATAAAAGAAAGAAGATCATTGGTTACATAAGGTTGGGAGATGGAAAGTGAGTGCAAGGAAGCACGAGGTGGTGGAAGTGTTGTATATTTTGATTGGGTGTGTTAATTGTACAAGTGGATATAGTCATCGACGCTAACTGAACTATATAATTAATATCTATGCATTTTATTGTATGGTAATTATTAATCAATGTCAAAAAGCACAATAGATACAAAAAGCTTAAGAGTGAGAAAAAGGGGAGAATGTAATTAATAGGTGATTTAGGTCATTAAATATTAAATGTCCAATTCTGAATCCAAAGTGTAGTTTATTATATCTCAAACAAGAAGCAGTACAATTAATCAAAGTATATACCTAAACTATTGACACAGTATTGTCATCTTAACCTTAGCTGGGTTGTGCCAGCAGTGAAGAAGCCTGGAGAGAGAGTGGCCATGAAATCAAGGAAGTCATTTTCCACAACTTGTTGAGAATTGAGTATTTTTCCTTGCAAGAAGTAGTCCAAAGCCTGGAAGAGGTGGTAGTCACTTGGTGCAAGGTCTGGTGAATACAGAGAGTGACAGAGAGTTTCCAAGTTCGGCTGCTGTAGTTTGAGCAGCATTGTTTTTTGTGGCATGTGGTCTTGCAAGAGGATTGGCCTGTCTCTGTTGACCAATCTTGGCTGCTCAATTACAAGCATCCTCCACATTTGGTCCAGTTGGTTGCCATAGACATACGCTGTAGTCAATGGACCAGGTTTCATGAAGCTGTAGTGGATAATACCAGCGCTGGACCACCAAACATACAACATTAGCTTTTTTTGATGAATATTCAGTTTTGGACTGTGTTTTGGCACTTCGTATTTATCCAGCCATTGTGCTGAACACTTGAGATTGTCAAAAAAGAATCCATTTTTCATCACACATAACAATACAATGTAGAAATGGTTTGCCTTTATGTCGTGACAGCAAAGAAAGGCAAGATTTGAGATGATTTTTCTTCTGACACTCATTTAATTCATGTGGTACCCATTTATCCAGCTTCTTTACCTTTCCCATTTGTTTCAAATGGTCCAATGTTGCTGGAATAGTAACATCAAACCTTGCTGCTAATTCACACGTAGGTTGAGATGGATTCGCTTCCAATAGAGCTTTCAGCTCATCATTATCCATGTTGGTCTCAGGTCTCCCATGTGGTTCATTTTCAAGATTCAAATCACCAGAACAAAACTTCTCAAACCATCAACATAGTGTGTGTTCATCAGCCACATCCTTCCCAAACACTTTGCTGATATTTTGAGTTCTCTGCACTACATCAGTTCCACAATGGAACTCACATTCGAAAATAACATAAATTTTTGACGTATCAAAGGTTTTACAAAAATAGCTCTAAAAATGTTTTGAAAGATAATCACAAGCCACAACATGCATTTGAAAGACTGTGGATGTACTTTCACAATAAACATAGAACAAGAAATGTCAAAGTGAAATGTCAGAAATACCAACTGTCAAACTTTAGTACTTTGTGAAATCAGATATTTCATACTTAATAACCTATAGAATATCCAAGAGAATCTACAAATAAATATTAACACTAATAAGAAAGTTCAGTGAGGTTGCTAGAATCAATATACACAAATCAACAGTTATTTTTAAAATATAATTTTTTAAGAGAAGTAAGTTTTATTACTTGTTTTGAAGGACATTATTAACTAAAGCAATAAAAGCTTTATGATACCCATAAATAAATCTAACAAACGATGTATAAAATTCTTATGGAGACAGCAACAAAACTTTACGGAAGGGAGAAAGAAGAAATTCATTGTATGCATGAATTGGAGGGTTCGATATTTTAACTTTGATTTTTTTCCCCAAATTTACCTATAAATCCAATACAGTTTCAATAAAAATCCCAGTAGAATTTTTCAAAGAACTGACAAGATGATTCTAAAATGCTTATGCAAGAAAAAAAACCTCAAGAACAGGCTAGACAATTGCAAAGATGAAGGAGGAGGTGGAGGCAGAGGAGAAAGAGAAGGGAAAAAATGGGGAGGCTATTTTTTGAATATTGATACTATATTATCATATAAAACTGTACTAAGCAATGTGATATTGCCACAGGGAATAGAGAGCTTAGAAATAGAACCACTTAGATATGTAAATTTGGAATGTGACGGAGATGACATCACAAATCACTGTACAAAGAATAAGAGTATCCAATAAATGATGCTGAGACATCACCATATGGAAATAAATCAGTCCAGCTATTTATATGGAAGAGGATAAAATTGGGTACCTACTTCATAGCATACCCAAATATCACCTAAATGTGAAAAGCAAAATTTAAAGAGAAAATATAGGAGAATACCTTGATGACATCTGAGTACTGCCATATTATTTATAATGCTAAAAGCATAAACCGTATTGAGAAAAGAAAATGTTGAGAATGTAACTACATTAAACTAAGAACTTCTGTGTATCAAGATGACAACAAAAAGCAGGTCAATAGATAATACAAGAAGGTGTTTACAGCCCATATAACTGACTTTGTACAATCAGAAAAGAACAAAATTCCTTACAAATGAGGCCAGACAAAAATCCAAGAAAAAAAAGGAACACAAATAGATAAACATATGAAAAGACGCTCTTATCTTTCAAGTAAATGAAAGAAAAATGCAAATTAGAACAGCAATGAAATACCATCCTATACCTATCAGATTGGCAAAAATCACTGAGTCCAATAATACCAAGATTGAATGGGACTACTGGGAAGTGAGAAATCTTATACAGTGCTGCAGGACTGCAAATTGATGCAATTACTTTAAAGAGTAACTTTGGAATAACTACAAAAAATAATAATTTGATGATGTCCATAACTTAGCAACCAGAAATTTGGCTTCTAGATGTTTGCTACAGAGAAACATGTGCAAAGGAGATACATTCAAGACTATCAATTGCAACATTGTTCATAATGTTGCAAAAAACTGGGGGGAAAAAACCACAAATGTGAAAAATTTATACTTTTTAAAAAGACTAATAAATCCTATGTATATTTAGTACAGACGCATACATATTCGGAGAGTACAGTGGCACACAGCACTGTCGGTATAGGAGTGGTACATGGGAAAAGGCTCCAGGGACAGATTGCCTGGGTTGGAATCCCGGCACCTCTGCTTACCAGCTGTGTGGTCTTGGACAAGCTACTTAACCAATCTTTTCTCAGTCCCTCGTCTACAAAATGGAGGATAATAATGGTATCTATGTCATATGTCTGCTGTGGGCATTAAAGGAGTTAATGTATGTAAAGTGCTTAGAATAATGCCTGGCATACAGTAAATTTGCGGTTTTTATAACCGTCATTATCACCATCATCATTGCTGTCATCATCATCATCAAGACAATGGTTTCCTCTGGGAAGAAGGGGAGGCATGGAGAGAAATCTATAGCTTTATTTATAAGTAAATATGCCTACATGTTAACATATATTAAACTTGAGTTTAGCATGAGTATCTGGCTGAGTGTATTTAGTATATGGTTGCCATATAAATTTCTAGACTTGGCTGTGTATTTGAAATAGTTCATATATCAAAAGTGTTTTAAATAAAAAAGATGAATGTTCTGTGTAATATTGTGGGAAAATGTTTAAACTGCCTTGTATACTGAATGACTGTGAGAGGAAGGTCTCGGAGGAACGTGCCTTTCGACAAATGTTTAACAGCTACCCCGCAACATGCAAGTTACAGCAGCAAGGTACAAGTTAACATTTGAAGAAAGAAAAGCCAGGGAAGTTAAAAGTAATTCTTTCTAGGAATATCTGAGGTCCAAAGTAGCAAGAAAATGTGCAGAAATGCAGTTTCCAGGGAGGGGTTAAACACAGGTCCTGGAAGTGCCAAAGAAATACTGCTAGTTGATATAAGTACCTAAAAAATATATTTCCTGAGAAAACTGTTATAGTATCCTGTATAATATTTATTGTTTTTAAATAAATATTTATTGTTCTTCAATTATGTAAACATATATGTTTTCTGTTTGCCTTTTTGCCTGAGGCAGACATCAGCTATTATTTTAAAAAAAAGGGAAACAGAAAGAAAATTTTTATATTCTTTATGTGTATTTACCACAATAAAGGCTTTTGTGGCTGCGGTATTCCTAGAAAGCGGATTATCCATCACGACTACGCTTTCAGCGCGAGAGCGACAGCACCAGCCATGTAAACGCGGCTCACACAATGGCCGGTCACATTAGCAAACCTGAGGAGTCCGGCCGGGAGCGGTACCAGGGCTGGTTCATTGCTCCAAAACACCCACCAGACGCAGGCCCTTTCTGCCTTTTCGATCTGCCGTCTTGTATGTTGTGTTTCCCTCAAGGTCAGGAGCAGACTGCAGCAGCTCCAAGCAGTAAGTCTTCGCACAATTAAGCACCAAGGCCGAAAGCAACTGAGGTGGCAGAACACTTGCTCCCCGCCTGTGGTATCGGGCAGCCTTCCCAGCAGCCCCTGAAGAGAATTCTCTTCCACCTCTGTGAACAGAGCTGGGTCCCACGGACATCCCTAAACTGCCCACTGGCAGATGGGACTGGGATATCACGACTGTGCGAAGCACATCACCAATCCATTTCTTGGGACTGGAACCACGGTCTTCCAGGGGTGCCACCTGTATCTGAACAAAACCTGGGTTCTGTTATCGAGGAAGAAGAGACATGAAGAGGAACATGGACTAGTCTTACCAAAGGGAAAAAACAAAGGCAGAAAACAGAGAAAGCACGAAACTATGCAGTACTACTCAGTTTCCTCCAGTGAGACATTTTGCTTGTGGCAGACACTGGTGGCTGTCCCTAACAGTGACCACCTCTTTCTCGCTGGGAGTACCAGATTTGTTTGTATATTGGGCAGCTAAGTGTTTTCCAGAGGTTGGGCCCTTCTATAGCCCAGGAGGGTCTGCACCCCGTGTGGTAAATCCATTCCCCTTGCCAGAGACCCCTTTAGGAAGGAGAATGTGACACGAAGGGTCTGCCATGGAGCCTCTGGAAAGGGGAAGGGGAGAGGAGGCCTCTCTTTGTTCTTCACACTGTGGCGTGAAGATGTCTTTAACTGCAACTGCTGCTACCAGGGTGCAAGCCTGAGGGACACAGGGCTTTAGCTACCTAGTGAAAATGAGGCCTGTGTGACACTGCTGAGCTTCTAAATTAATCAACCTTTTAAACACCCTACCCTCAAACTTCTTGCAATGTGAAATAATAATTCTTATTCTTGCTTGGGCCATTTTTGTTTCATTTTTTCAATTACTTGCAGTCAAATCATGCTGATACCGTATTCACACTAAAAAAATATAAAGCCAATAATTTAATGAGAGATTTAAAAATCTAGATAGATAAAGAGCTAACAAGAGCATATCTAGCTTCTTTAAACTGGCTTGAATCCACATGTTCAGAATAATCAAGTCCCACAATACTTAAGGAAAACCTTTTATTAAGCATTTCCTATGTCTAAGGCACCTTCCTGAGCTCCATGATAAGGCAGAGATAGATAGAATATAGGGACACAAAAAGTAGAAAATGCATAATCCTTAAATACAAGAAGTTTATAGTACAATTAGGGAGAAAGTTCGGTTGATAGTACAAATTCTAAATCATACATCATGCATTTAAAAGAAGTGGTTCCATTATTTTCAAGGATGGCACCCATTATCAACCAAGTAATAAATTGTACATCATACCATAGTGTATCAAATATTATAATCCCTCACCACAAAGAAATCACTAGATCCTAAAGTATATTAGACAAATCTTTAATTTCATAAGATCAATCCTTCTTCTGAAACAGCTACTGACATCTGAACAGATTTACTTTACCTCTGAGCAAACTGAAAATTTATGGAGAAAGACATAATGTTCCATTTTTCACTTAAAGCATTTTACTATTTATGAATGATCATCATCATACACTGGGAATTAGTGGAGTCTAAATTAATGAGTCTTCACTGTATTTGCATTTGAGTATGGTGATTTCTGATTTGGTGGTTTATCTTTAAATTTATTGATGAAAATAAAGCTAACACAGAGATGGTGGAGAGAGGCTGGCCTGCTCACACTTGATGTACACATTTTGGTATTTGTGGAGAAAGTGCTGAGGGCAAGGAGGATTCTAAGCAGTGATAAGTGTGTTCTTTGCCTTCACGGGGACCCTGAGGGAGATGAAGAGTGCTAAGCCTTGGCGGGAAGGCAGCTATGAATACTTCGGTTCTGAATGTGTCTATCAGAGCGTAAATGTATTAAAACCCCATTTTAGACCACAAAGCAAACGCATCTGTAAAGCAGTAGCTCCCACTAGCTAAGTCAGATTTGTTTTGTGTTTTGTTGTAGTATTTTTTTTTTATAAAAGTATGAATGGTTTAGAAACCCTGGCTTTATTTTTATTTTTAAATATTTAATTAACAAGTAAAAATGACATATATTCAAGGTGTACAATGTGATGGTTTGATATACATATACAAGGGTACTGATTACCACAGTCAAATTAGTTAATACATTCATTATCACCCATAGTTACCATTGTGCGTGAGTGTGCGTGAGTGTGTGTGTGTGTGTGTGTGTATGAGAGAGAGACAGAGAGAGACAGGGAAAGAGAAAGAGAGGGAGACAGAGAGATAAGGACACTTAAAATCTACTCTCTTGTCAAATTTCAAATAAACAGTAGAGTATTATTAAGCACGGTCACCATGCTGTACTTTAGATCCCCAGAACTTACTCATAACTGAAAGTTTGTACCATTTAACCAACATCTCCCCATTTCCCCCACTCCCTAGCCCCTGGCAACTGTTGTTCTACTCTCTGTTTCTGTGAGTTCAACTTTTTTGGATTCTACATGTAAGTGAGATCATGCAGCATTTGTCTTTCTGTGCCTGGTTTCTTTCACTCAACGTGATGTCCTCCAGGTTCATCCATGTTGTCACAAATGATGCAATTTCCTTCTTTTTCATGGCTATTAGTCCATTGTGTATATATATCACATTTTCTTTATCCGTTCATCCATCAGTAGACACTTAGGTTGTTTCCATATCTTGGCTATTCTGAACAATGCTACAAAGAACATGGGGGTACAGATATCTCTTCAAGACACTGATTTCATTTCTTTTGGATATATACCGAGCCATGGGATTTCTGAATCATATGGTAGGTCTATTTTTAATTTTTTTTGAGAAAACTCCATACTGTTTTCCATGGCAGCTGCACCATTTTATGTTCCCACTGACGGTACAAAAGGGTTCCCTTTTCTCCACACCGTTACAGACACTCATTACCTCTTTTCTTTTGCTAATAGCCATCAGACGCCTGTCTGTGGTTGGTTGTAGTAGAGCTAGTGTGCTCTACTAAAGGCAGAAGGGCTGGGTAATGGCCTTCTGCATGAAACCATTTAAAGCCTTTCACTATGGCTATGTTGCATTTTCCTCTCCAGAAACCAGCATGTACGAACTTGGCCTGTAAATAGATACTGTTCATTAATAGAGACTTGCCATTTTGGCTGAAACCCAACTGGAAGACTTCAAGTGGATTGGAAAGAAGATGAGAAATGCAGGTAGAAAATTAAAGAGAGACAGAGGGGTGTTTCAACTTCTAAAACGTCATCGGACTGATTACCATGCTCTCCCCACTTTTATGGAATCCTTCAATCTTGGAGAAGAGTATTACTACAGTGATTTTATTCATTTATTTTTTATTTATTTATTTATTTATTTATTTATTATTTATTTATTTTAGACTAGTCAAGTGCAGTAGTGAGGAGAAGGGTTAAGTAGTAGAACAAGGAGTTCTATTCATTTATTTTTAGAGACAGGGTCTCACTCTGTCACCCAGGCTGGAGTGCAGTGGCGTGACCACAGCTCATTGTAACCTTGAACTCTTGGGCTCATGGGATCCTCCTGCCTTGGCCTCCCAAGAAGCTAGGACTACAGGCACATGCTACCACACTCAGCTAATTGTTTTTATTATTATTATTTTAGAGATGGGGTCTTGCTATGTTTACAGTGATTTTTAGATGAGCACATTTTATTGTCAAGGTCATGAAAGACAAGGAAAGAAGGAGAAGTTGTCACATATCAGAGGCAACTGAGGATCTAAGTGCAATGTGGTATTCTAGATTGAATTCTAGAGTAGAAAAAAGACATTAGTGGAAAGACTGAGGAAACCCAAATAAACTCTACAGTTCAGTTCATAGCATTGTACCTTGTTAATTTCTTAGTGTTGATTAATGTATCATGCTCACATAAGATGCAACCTCTAGGTTGTAGAGGACACAGAAACCCTTTGTATAAGCTTTGTAGCACATGTTTATTTTTTTCTGGACATTAAAATTTACTACATAAGGCTAAATTTAAAAGCAAAATACCTTCAAGAAATCATTTTCTGTATGGCAGAAAATGCAGTGTGTTTTTCTCCAGGGAAACTCATGATGGTTGCAGAATGATTATTGGGTATAGAACCTCCTTTGAAGAAATCCAGGAACTTGCTTGACGTTACTTCAAGGTAAATGTGATGTCCACTATGTTGTTCTACTCTCTGCTTCTGTGAGTTCAATTTTTTTGGATTCTACATGTAAGTGAGATCATGCAGCATTTGTCTTTCTGTGCCTGGTTTCTTTCTGTGCTAGGTGGTGAGATCCACGAACAGGAGGAAAAAGTATGCAAGGGCAATGCTGTCACTCATTACCCACTTCCTAGATGTCACTCTTTCACCGACTGTGTTCTGAGAAGAACTAGAGTTTGGGGAAGTTAAGAGGCAGGGTGAGGAGGTTGCTAGGAAGTCAGAGCTGTGGACCTGGGGTTCCCAGTCTGTGTGTGCAAGATCAGCTGTCTTTCAGCCTATACTTTGTAGACTGAGCTTCTACATAAGATTTCATTTGATAGAAAAGTTTTATTGCATGAATTTGACCACGGAGTATAAGGGGAGTCCCTTTCGCATTTTTTAACTTTCATTATGGAAAATTTCAAATATCTGCAAACCTAGAAAGAATAGTTCAGTGAATCCCCATTCACTCAACAACCAGCATTAGTAATTATCAACTCATGGCCATTGTTGTTTCATCTACACCATAATCACTCCCCCACCAATCACTCCCACAAGATTATTTTGTAGGAAATCCCAGACGTTACATCATTTTATCTGTAGATACCTCCGTATGCATCTCTAAGTGATATTATTTTTATAAAAAACATAACCACAATAGCCTTATCATACGTAAAAAATGAACAATAGTGCTTCATCAAATATGCAGGCAGTGTTTAGAGTTCCCCAATTACTCACAAGTTATTTTTCACAGTCCATTTAAACAAGGTCCGTGCCTCGTGTTTGGTTTCCGTGCCTTTTAATCCTCATGTAATCTAAAGGTCCCCCTCTCTTTGCAATGGGTTGTTCATTCCGCAGAGTTTTCTACTTTCTGGGTTTGGCCGATTATGTCTTTGTGGTGTCATTTCACACATGTAACACGTTCTCTGTCTGCTGAACGCTCCTTAAACATTTTCTCTCATGCTGGCCTCTGCTCTGGCTCCAGTGGTGACCTCACTCATTGCCACGGCTCTATTCCAGCCCACTTGACAGCTGCGTGCCCACCTGCCTGGCGGGGCCCTGTCCCCTCCCCCTCCCCCTGCAGTCCCTCCCTGTGCTCCTTGTCCTTGGTGAGAGGAACCACAGTCTGCACAGAGGACCACGTCAGGCATGTGGGCACCTTTGCCTCCTCCCTCTCTTACACCCTCCACATCGGATCCATTCCAGCCTCTGCCAGTTCTACCTCGAACTACCTACATCATCTACTTCTCTCCATTTCCAAGGTTGACACTCTTGTCGGTGCCACTAGTACTTCTAATCTGGATGGCTTTAGCAGCCTCCTAACTAGTTCTCCCATCACAATGCTCGCCTCATTTTAAATTGTTTTTTCATTCTGCATTTAGAATGTTTTCTCAAAAACAAATTTCATGGCATCGCTCTCCTATTTAGAAGCCCCCAGTGGCTCTCCGTTGCTCTGAGGATAAAATCTAAACTGCTAAACACGGAAAGCCCTATAGGATCTGGACCTTGCTTGCTTTTCCAGACTACCCTCTCCCCCACTCCTCCCACCTCACATCTCACCCTGCACCCCGACGTCAGGAGCTCCTCCCGGGTCTCCCTGTGCCTTGCCCACTGTCCTCGTTCCCTTGCCCGCTCACTTGCTTCAACCTCACTTGTGCTTTGACTTCCCTGCTAACTTTCTCCAGTTCCCTTCAGGTTAGCTGGTCCTCCTGGGTGCTGTCCCAGCACCGGGATTCAGCCCCGTCACAGCACTGCTTGCGACCTAACTAATGCCTGGCACATAATAAGCATTTAATTAATCAATTGGCTGAATTGATAAAGGAATGTCATGGTTAATTTTATGTGTCAACTTGACTGAGTTAAGAGATACCCATATGGCTGGTAAAACATTATTTGTGGGTGTATCTGTGAGGATGTTTCTGGAAGAAATTAGCATTGAAATCGGTAGACTGAGTGAAGATCGGCCTTCACCAATGTGGGCAGGCATCACCCAAACCACCGAGGTACGGGAAAGAACAAAATGGCAGGAAAAGGGCAAGGCAAGTTGTTCTCTCTTCTGGAGCTGGGGCGTCTACCGTCTCCTGCCCTCAGATGTCAGAGTTCCTCCACCTCCACCTTCTCAGGCCTTTTGCCTCAGTCTGAGGGTCACGCCATTGGCTTCCCTGGTTCTCAGGTCTTCAGACTTAGGCTGAATCACACACCAGCTTTCCTGGGCTCCAGCTTGCAGATAACACATTGTGGGACTTCTTGGCTTCCCTGATGTGAGCCAATTCCTGTAATACCTCCCTTCGTACGTGTGTGTGTATGTGTGTGTCTCTTGTTGGTTCTGTTTCTCTGGAGAACACAGACTAACACAGGGAGTAAATGAATAAATGAATGAATGAATCAATAAATCAATGAAAATGCTCATGTAAATGTGACCTACATATAAAAGGACCAAAGGCAAGCTAGATATTTCTGATTTTCAAAAACTTCTATCAACAGAGGTCTTTCTGTCTTTTAATAGAAATTATTCAAATTTATCTAGTAACCAATCCATTATTCACCTTATCTTGCTTAACAAGGCTTTCTTCAATGTAGCCAAGGAAAATTACATTCAAAGCTTTTCCTAGACAAGTGATGAAGTTATAGCATAACATATAAAATTTTATGATAAAGCTATTGGTTAACATACTTCTAATATTTGATAACTTCTTCGCAAATACACGAGATAAGGATTTTTGAGGATATTCTGGAAACAATTTCAGTAAAAAAAATCAGATACAGTATTATTTTTCTTTCAAAATACTGAAAGTATGTAATATTCCCCCTTCTTTGTAGGTTATTCCTACTAATATTAATATATTTCCATGGCTATTTATAATGTACATCTCTGTATTAAAGAAAACCTGCTGTGACTTTTTTTTTAAATTAGTAGTTAGTACACATTTTTAAAAATTTACTCCTTAAAAAAAGTTTATATTCTTCTCTTTTAACAGATGAGCTTGGATCCTCTCTTGACTCATCAATAACACAACTATGAAATTCTGGTTGCCTTTGTTGACTGTCCCAAAGTAAGAAGTAAGAATCCTCCCACCCTCCAAATTGTCACCTCTCACCTCTGGGGCTCAATGTAATAAAAAGGAGATACCAGCCCAGCCTGCAGAGCTTAGGAAACAATATGGACACACTGTCATTGTAGATGAAAGTGAGATGATGATGTGATTTTTCAGACCCAGTTCCAAGGAATAAAGATTGAAGATTTATACAGGTTATTAAGTCCCATCAAAACCCAAAAAAAATTTTCACTAGCTCCTTCCAACTCATCCGCCTTTCCTTACCTACAAGACATGTTCCATAAGAATACTATCAGGAGAACTAGAAGAAGCAAGCCTGAAAATTCTCGATTATGCTCCAGTTCCAGGTGGTATATCCATAAAGAACCCCATCTAGGGATGCCAGAGCCTCTATAGCTGGCACTTGAAAACCACCATCTAGATAAGGTTCTTCCAGATTCTTAGCTTGAGCAATAACAAAAATATCCATAAACATCCTAGCAAAGTCTAGCGTCAGTGAGAAAAGCCTGCACAGCAAATAGGAGAAGGTAAAGCAGGCTTGTTTTCGTCAGTCATAGCCAAAGAAACAGCAGAGCATCCTAAAATATGAGTTGAGTTGGAATCTTAGTTCGGTGATTCTCCTTGTACTTAAGGTGATAAATTTATCCTTAAGTACAGCTTAATCCATATACTATTAATTATGATACGTAATTTTGAAATTGCCATTATTTTCTAATCCTGCCCTGGGTTATTTAGGACAGTTCTAAACTGCCAAGAAGTCTTAATTTTTGTATTTGTATACTTATGCCAAAACTTTTGAGTTTTATTGCATTTTATGCAGTAAAATTTCTATGTTTGGAAATTTATTAAAATGTTGTAGCCTCTGAGTATGTATAAATATTTCATGATTCATAGTCTCTTTCAAGAATTAGTTTTCTTGTTTATGTTGCTTCTTGACCATAGTAACAATGATCATTTAAATCTTAGTGCTTTTTCTGCTTTTATTGTACATCACTATTTCTTTTATGCAATGTTTATTCTTGCGTTCTTTGCTCTAATTCATTTCTAGTGAGCAGGAAGTTTTCAGGTAATTTTTTTTTCAGGATGGGCATATATGAGTATATTTTCTGAGTCCCCAAATATATCTAATAATATCTCTGTTGCACTTGCACATAAAATAATACTGGCTTAATATAAAATCCTTGGGTCATATTTTTCCAACTAAATTATTTTGAAATTGTTTCTTTTTTTCAGGCATTTATTTTTCTGGGGGAAAAAAGTATGCCTACATTTTTTATTATATTCAAATTCCTTGAAACTAAAAAAATTAACTTGGATAGTCTAGATCTACTTTTCCTGTTGTTAATTTTGCCCTTTCATTTAGATATTTAAGTCTTTCTCCTGTAAAAAAAAAAAAATGTGTGTAATTTCTTTCATTATTGCTTCTCTTTGCCTGCTTGGTTCTTTTCAACTGGAAATACTTTCATGTGTATATGAGATCTCCTGATTTTCTCTTCAGGGGATCCCTCTTCTGTAACTTACACATATATTTTAAGTAATAGACTTTTTTTCTTTATTAGCAGTATTAGATACCCAGAAAAAATTAAGTGAAAAGTACAGAAAGTTCCCATATATTTCCTCCCCCTTCCATCAATTTCTCCTGTTATTAACATCTTGTGTTAATGTGGTGCATTTGTTACAATCAGTGAAACAATATCAATACATTAATATTAATTAAACAGCATAGTTTACGTTAGGGTACACTCTGTGTTACACTTTCTACAGGTCTTGACCAATGTATAAATGCCATGTACGCACCATTACAGTAACCTAAAAAATAATAGTTTCACTGCCCTAAAAATCCCTTTTGCTCTACTTATTCATCTCTCCCTTGCACCTCTAACCCCTGAGAACCACTGGTCTTTTTATTGTCTCCATAGTTTTACCTTTTCTAGAATGTCATATAGTTGGAATTATACAGTATGTAGTTTTTCTAGATTGACTTCTTTCACTTAAAAATACGGATTTAGGGTTCTCTATGTCTTTTCATGGCTTGAGAAAACATTTCTTTTTATTGGTCAATAATATTTTATTTTATGGATATACCACAGTTTATTTATCTATTCACCTATTCACGGCCATTTTAGTTGCTTTCAAGTTTTGGCAATTATGGATAAAGTTGCTGTAATATAAACATTTGTGTTTATATTTTGGTTTGGTGTGGATATATGTTTTTAACTCATTTGGGTAAATACCCAGGCACACAATTGCTGGATCACCTGGTAAAGTATGTTTAGTTTTGTAAGAAACTGCCACACTGTCTTCCAAAGTGGCTATGCCGTTCTGCGTCCCCACCGGCAGTGAGCGAGAGTTCCTGTTGCTCCACATCTTCACCAGCGTTTGGTGCTGTCAGTGTTCTGGATTTGGCTATTCTGATAGGTGTGTAGGGATATCTCATTGTTTTAATTTGCAATTTCCCAGTCACATATGATGTGGAGTATCTTTTTATATGCTTATTTGCCATCTGCATATCTTCTTTGGTGAGGTTTTTGTTCAGATCTTTTGCCTGTTTTTTAAATTGGGTTGTTTGTTTTCTTATTTGGGGGTTTTAAGAGTTCTTTATATATTTTGGATACCAGCCCTTTATCTTATAAATATTTTGCAAAGATTTTCTCTCATTCTGTGGCTTATCTTTTCATCCTCTTAACAGTGTCTTTGGCAGAGCAAAAGTTTTTAATTTTAATGAAGTCCAACTTATCATTCTTTTCTTTTATGGATCATCCTTTTAGTGTTGTATCTGAGAAGTCATCATCAAACTCAAGGTCAGCTAGCTTTTTTCCTATGTTTTCTTCTTGGAGTCTTACAGTTTTATGTTTTACACTTAAGTATATGATCCATTTTAAGTTAACTTTTGTGAAAGGACTAAGATTCTGTGTCTAGATTCAATTTGTTTGTGTGTGAATGTCTAGTTGTTCTAGCACCATTTCTTATATTTTTAAAAATAATTTTCTTCAATTACTTTGTCTCTGAGTTCTGGAAGAACTCATGGAACTTTCCCTCCAAGTCTCTGATTTGATTTTCTATATTCTCCAGTCTTCTGTATGCTATTTCTACTGACTTTTTATTAATCATTTCTAATTCACTATCAGCTTTTAATCTGATTCTTTCTTCATTTGATTGTTTTGATGAATAAATAATGAACTCTCCAAATATTTTTTGAACTATGAACCTAAGAATTTTGAACTTAAGTACTTACATATTAAGTGGGCATTCATTCTGTTGAAAGTCTGTTTACACTTGTTGTTTTGCCGTAGGTATTAATTAATAGCTAAATATGGACTATTTAATATTCAGAAATGTTCCAAGTTGGACAATAAATTATATGGTCATTTTCTATAAAAATTGTTTTTCTGCACAGTTCAGCTGGGCCTTGTTCTTCTATATGTCTCTTCAGAGTTTTTATGGTTAGAAGAAATTGATAGTTGTTCTTTATGTTTTTACTCTGTGCCCTGCACACAGAGCTCAACTCATTATATACATGATCTCATTTAGCCCTTGCAATATTTCTGCAAATTAGAACTGTCATTAGCCCCATTTTGCTGATGAGATAACTGATACCCAGAGTTTGGGGATGGGGGCAGGGGAGAGTACTGTGCTTTTCTTAACTTTCATTGCTATGAATGAGCCCAGACTTAGGAGAGGGTAGTTTCTTTATTTGCTTTTTTGTTTTATTGGGGGTGTGGGAGCCCTTTGACCCAGGTTGGTGTCTGGCAGAGGTGGCACTTTCTTGAGGCTCCCTGCTCCCTTCCTCTGTGTGTAGAATATGGACATGGGGCTCCTCACTTGTGGAATATCCAGAGTGGTAGTGGGGGTAGACAATGAGTGGCAGCAGGGGCAGGTTTCCCCTTTTAAGAGGCTCAGGGTGACTCCCTTTACAGACTAGAAACCTACCCACCCAGCCAAGCTACCTGCAAAGCATACCCTTAGGCTGCAGTCCCGACTTTGAGAGCTGCCTATGTGGCCTTTTTTAGGACTATGACATGGGGAAGAAAAAATACAAAGGCCAAAACCTTGACCAAGATGGACAGACTGACCACTCTGGGCACACTGATGGCCTGGATTTGTTAAACATTCAATAGATTGAGAAGCTGGACACAGTGATTACCCCAGATACACAGACTTCACCAAAGATTGGTCCAACCCAGGTGTATTTCAGACCCCATCATGACCCAAACTGACTACTCCAGGCAGTAATCACCCTGAACACTCTGAGTCCTCCAGACACACAACAGGCCTGACACACGATTTACTTCAGATACTCAGAGCAGTGTTGCTACCTTACCATCCTGACCCACTAGCCATCTGGTTCATGTTGACAACCTGAGACCCACCAACCACTCCTGGCATCATGGGAGGCCCCACCCGCTGGAACTAGGGTAGGGAAGATCAGGAAGGAGGCCAATCTGAGATTACCTGAAGTTTCCAGTATAGTACCTTTGATCTACTTCTAGCCATAGGAAGCCCTGCTACTGAAAGCGTGGTCCATGAACCAGGAGGCGTGGTATCACCTAGAAGTTTGTTAGAAATGCATAAGTTCAGATTCCACTCCAGACCTACTGAGTCAGAATCTTCATTTAATAAATTTGCCAGCTGACTGATAAGCATTTTAAAGAATGAGAAACACTGATACAAACTCTTAAATAAGCTACTGGAAGTTTGAGCTGGGTGTGATTTTTACAAGATCACTGTAGCCAAAGAACAAATGAGCATCCATTGTTCGTGTGAAAACATGCCTGTTAATTTATATGTGTTGTTACGGACAGGTAACATAACAAGGAGGTAGTGATGATTTATAAGCGTTATGTGTTTTGAAGGCTTTATTTTCTTAATCTTTTAAAATATAATCTTAAGATATCTTTACACTCCTTTGAATCTAATCTGGTGCCAAAATGGATTTATAAAAATCATATATGCTGCTGAGTATGTTACAGGGATAAACGTTGGGCTGAATCTGCCTAGTCCTCCTTGAAATCTGATACAATCACAGCCAGATACTAATTCCTCTCTCACTGGACTCGTTAATTGTAATTCCTGAGAAGAGCAAGATTGCTAATTGTGTTTACAGTAAAACATATGAAAAATAAATGAAATGTGTTACAATTTTATGAACTACTAAGAGCTGTTAGAATGGCTTAGATTTCCAGGTATATCTCACTTCTTATAGCTGCCTGTTTCCATGAGCACTCTTCTGTGTGGATGGCTTATTTGGTTCCCTAATTTTAACCTATTGACTGTATGTGCACTGAGTTTTCAAGTTTGCTCCTCCTGTTATGGGAGAATCTGTGTTTGTCCTGCACTGAGGTTGAGATGGATTCTGCTGGGATGGTTTGCATTCCCTTTTAATCTTTTCAGTCCCAGACGAAGGGAGAAAGGAAAACTTTATACTTGTGTCCTTTTTCTTTGCCAGATTAGAATTCCAACTGCCATTTAGGACTGTGATGTGAGCAGTGATGCCCTCTTCCTCTTACAACAAGAACATGTTAAGGCAGCAGCCAGGTGACCCTGGTCTGTTAGCCTCAGAGAAGTGTTGTATTAGCACAAAAGGAAAGAAGAAGGAATCTCTGGGTCTTGAGCTTCAAATGCCTATATTCCCTAAATGCAGATTTTGGAGAAAATGTTCTTCCCTGTCATTAGAGAAGCAATGAGATTTTAGGTGAGGGATGCCAATTCCATCCCAAGTCCCCAACCCGTAACCCTTCTACCACCACCAAAAATGAAGCCTTTTTCTTTACATGTCAACCAGTCAGCCTGTGTAGCTACATCCATCCACGGAGGCATGGTTCTCCAGTTGGACCATCCCAATCTGGTGCCCTTTTTTAATTTGCACAAAGTCATTATATTATATATGTTCACAGGAACCTACAGGGGATTCCCAGGAAAGGGGTCCCATTTCCTGACCTTAAATTAGGTCAGGGGAAGTAAGGAGAGGAGGTGGATGCTTATGAGATGGTCTGCATTCCCATATTGACTCCTGGGAAGACATGAAGACCCTAGAGAAGGAACTGTTATGGGGTGTATACAGGCAGAGGAGCCCCAGCCTCGTGCAGTTTCCTGCACCTAAGCAGGGAGAGGGAGTAGCAGAGAAACTGCCACACCCGGACGGGCTTTCCAGCAAGACAGAGAAACAATGCAGCTGAGAACTTCACAGTCAACAATATGGAGCAAAGAGAAAACATGAAAAGAATAGCTGGGGGTGGGGGGGAATCATAACCCAAACCTAAATTGCCAATGTGCTGCTCCCTGACCGGCCCCCGACACCACCTCCTGACCAATGCACGTCCTCCTGTTTTATGTGCTCATGGAGACTCAGGGGGACGGGCCATGTAGAGGGCAGCAGACCTGGAATTAGCTAAGTCCCTTTCCTCCAACATGGTAGCAGCTTGGAATAGATGATAAGCTGTCACCAGGGAGAAAAGGATACTTTTCTTGCTTCCTTGCATTTCTATGCTGAGAATCGTGCCTATTAACACTTTCTTCTTCTGCTCTGGTTGTACCACCGTTTATTTTTGAGACAGATTTCTAATCCCACTTAACATCATGTTTTCAACCAGCACTAACTTCATTTTTTTTTTAACTTGGCAAATGATGTTGTTCATTAGAAAAAGGTTTTTTTTTTGCTTGTTTCTTTTTTTTTTAATGGCATAGTTCTCAAAATCAACCTTTATAGAATTTTTAATCAAATTCCAATTTTCCCAGTACTGAATAATGGAAATACCCTGAAGTCTTTTACATTCTGAACAGATAAAGCTTTCTAATAGGACAAATATTTTATAATTTCTTGGCAAAATAATAATCTATATTAAGTACTGATTATTCTGTCAATGTTTTAAAACACCCTGATTATCTAAGCTCAGTGGGGTTTCCCAGAGTTAATGGATAAATTTGGTTTGGGTCCAAATGAAAAGGTACATTGAAATTGTATGGAAAAATGTTTAACGCAAAATAGGACGTCTTGCCCTATTTTAAAAGCAGCAGCCCAGTAAATAAACACAGGCATGGTAAACAAGGAGCTCTGGCCATCTTTTCTACGCAGCAGTGCTTGGAAGAGATGAATGAAAATAAACCTTTTTTTAAACAGTAATTTTCCTGCCTGGCTCCCTTTCTAGACTCTTTTCAGGTCTCCGGCATTTGCAGTGAATTTAAACTAGCCATTACTTGAGGAGGATGGTCATGAAGACGTGCTGGCACATGTTATAAAGTTTATTTTCTTTTTTTTGAGACAGAGTCTCACTCTCTTGCCTGGGCTAGAGTGCCGTGGTATCAGCCTAGCTCACAGGAACCTCATACTCCTGGGCTCAAGCGATCCTCCTGCCTCAGCCTCCCAGGTATCTGGGACTCCAGGCATGTGCCACCATGCTCAGCTAATGTTTTCTATTTTTAGTTGTTTGGCCAATTTCTTTCTATTTTTAGTAGAGACGGGGTCTTGCTCTTGCGCAGGCTGGTCTCGAACTCCTGAGCTCAAACGATCCGCCCACCTCGGCCTCCCAAAGATAAAGTTTATTTTCTGATTAAGGTATAATTTTTTCCTAATACGGATTTTTTTCTATTTTCTGCGTTTAGAAACATTTATGGCTACATTTATGGTATTTATATTTTTAAAAGACATTTTTCTTGGTTACAAGAAAAAAATAAGAAAAGTACATATTACTTAATTGCCTCTTTCATAAAAATGCACCTCTCACATGCACCCAGATTCAGAATACACCCTGCAATCTAAAGCATGCGGTCAAACAATAGTCGTTAACTACTGCATTAGCTGTGGTCACAGCAGCAATTGAAAACTTTAAGTCGGAAACATTTTATTTTTACTTTTACTTTCCTAGTCCTCCCATCACCCACCATGCCACCAGATGTGTATAATTCCCTACACCCTTTCCACCCTGCCACACCCATTACCTTGAAACCACAGTGTAAAGTGACCTTTCCCCAGGTAGTAAGTATATTGTCCCCTTCACAAATTCTCACTGTAATTATTTCCAGCCCTCCACATTACTCTTAGGCATTTAATTTCAGCTGCACACTTACATAGGAACCACGTTATGCCTGCTATTCTGCCACATTCAATTGCGTGTTTCTTAAGGGTAGAGGGGTAATTTGGACTTCAGGACTTCATGTTTGAGAGTCCAGGGCTACACACCCTTCCCTTCTCTGGTAGAAACAGACACCTTCCCAACACTCATTTCTCCTATTTCTTGGTAACAGAATACTGGGAAGTGACCAACTTAAATAACTCTACTTTTCAGCCTCTCTTGAAGATGAGGAAGGAGGGATATAAGTAACAGTTGTTGGGAGGGGCTACTGGGAAAGCCCTGTCTGGCTTTGCCCTTTTGCCTTCTTTTTGCCTGGAACATGAAATGACAGCATATGATGGCTATGTCCTGTGACCCTGAGGAAGCACGCTCCCGCAGTGAGGGTGGCTGGCAGAGACACAGGGGCTGAGTCCCTCTGACTTGATGGGACCAGCATTGCAAAGCTGGGCTGTCTACCTCCGTGTATCGGTTAAAGGTACATCAGAGAAGCAGAATCGCTAGTGTGCGTGTGTGTTCACGTGTGTGCATGTACGTGTTCTCTCACAGGGCCGGACCTTACCAATTGTGGGAGCTGGTTCAGCGTATCTGTAAGGCTGCTGTTTTTGCATTTGATGCTGGAGGCTGCAGGCAGTTGAATGGAAGGTGGAGGAGAAGAACAAGCTGGAACCCACACACACAATCTGGAGTCCATGAGGACAGATTGAATCTGTGTCAGGTTCTGCTGACTCCGACCTAGGTAGTAAGAATATCCTGTAGAAACTGGGGACCTTCACCACACAGTTAAACACATACACACCTGGCTCAGGAGTCAGAGAAGCTGAAGGATCCACAAACAGGTGGAGCAGGTGAGCCCCAGGTGCTGCCTCCCAGCAGTGAGGTGAAGGTGAGCTACAAATGGCCGCTACTGCACTTCCACCAGTCCAATCTCTCAGAGAATCCCTCTGTGACCCACTCTAACCGGAAACACCCAGAAAAGGGAATTCTGGGACACGTAGTTTAACACAGTTTAACCAGGATGTAGTAGGCTTTAACTTTTCTCTTGTTTAAGTTGCTTCATTTGGAACTCCGTTATTCGCGACCAAATGTAATTTCCTGACAGATACTGGACCCCTATAAATAAATGTTGATTAACAGCTGAAGTGGATAGTGAATATGCTCTGTGGATCCAGATAACTTTAACACAGAAGCTTCATCTGTATTTACAGCCGTTCCCCATGGCTCACATCACAGCCTGAGCTCAGCTTCTGCCCCCCCCCCCTTGAAATCAGTCCCTGGTGCCAAAAAGTTTGGGGACTGTTGTATGCTGCATTAGATCGTGAAAGTCATGGCTAAGGGAATGTGAGCTTGTAGACGAAATTCTGAAATGTTAGTTCCAGGATGAAAAAATAGTGTTGATGCCAAGTCATTTTTAAAATATGACTGTTTTTGCTCATGGCATAAACGTCTGCAATTTAAGCACCTGTGATTTAAGTACTCTACCATCTTGTTTGCTAGGAGATCCTTGTAATTTCTGAATTATTTCCATAAGCAAGTGTCAATACCACATGTGCCAGGCAGGTCCTCTGGGTCAGAGTCAGGATTGCAAGCAGGTATTGGAAGGGGGGATGCAGTGAATGATAAAATGGGAAGAAGAAGAGTTGGGCAGGGAAAGCTTTCAGACTATGATGCTGACCTGACACTTGTGAAGGAAGCGGGAAGGAAGCGGGAATCAGCAGGGCTTGGAAGCTCAAACTGTGATGCAGGTCTAACTGAGTTTAGGCTAATTCAGTGGGAAGCCTGGGAGCAACAATGGCCCTTTAGAGGAGCCACATACTGGACAGAAATGGCCAAGCTCTAGGATTCATGTCATGCTCAGTCATGCACTGGTACTTTTCTGCAAAGAACGTGGCCTCAGCTCAAAAGCTGAGTTGGATCTGAGTTGGAAGTGCTGGATCTGGAGGCTGTCAGCTAACTGCAGTCCTGGCAGATGAATGAAAGGCAGGGTCTCCCTTGGAGCAAACCTAAGCAGCACACTTCAGAGACTGCCGCAAGCACAGTTACTAAGAGGTATACCCTTTCAACAGGACAGACAAACCATTTCCCAAAGCCAAGTTGATAAGAAGAATCCTTATTAGGGCCCCAGGTCAGAAATTAATTAGGAAGAGCAATTAAGAAATTAATCATGGGGGGAAGATGCTAGTCAAAGGATACAAAATTTCAATTAGACAAAGGAGTAAGTTCAAGAGATCTATTGTACAACATGGTGACTGCAGTTAATAACGATGTACTGTGTACTCGATAATTGCTGAGAGAGTAGATTTTAAATGTTCTCACTGCAAATAAACAGGTGAGCTGACGCAGATGTCAATTAGATTGATTTAGCCATTCCACAATGTATGCATATTTCAAGTGTACACCATAAATATATACATTTTTATTTGTCAATTTAAAAAATAAGAAAAAAGAAGGCCCTTTTGTTTTGACAGGGGACCTGGTCATCATCTGTGGCGAATGCATCTTGCTGTTACTCTGTGAACCTATCTTGTCCTTCCTCAATAAACTTCGTTTCACACTTGCCTTGAAAAAAAATAAGAAAAAGGAAATTAATTGACCTGTTTAAAAATATATTACTCTTGTTTCTGAGCTGGATGGCACCTCTGAGTTCACACAGACTCCATGCCAGATAGGAACACATGTTGACATTTATCCAGTGTTCCTCAATCCCAGGCTCAGTGCCTTTTCCTGTCACCATGCACCATCCAGGGGAATCACATTCCCCGTGGCTGCTCAGAGCCCCACCCCATAGCACCTGCTGCACCTCATTGCACTCTGTAGGTCAAGCTGCCCCGAGAAGCAGCTCCTCCGGCTTCCTGTCTTCCCCAGAATCCTTGCTTCTCATCTGTTTTCTATTTCCCGGCTAGAAGGATGACAACTTAGTCTGAAAAGCTAATTGACATTGACTGATAAAAGTCAATGATCACCTGATTTGCATCTACAGAATTTAACCCAAATAAATGGCTGGCTAATGGGGGAATGTTTTTTTTTAATTTGTACAAGCCAATGTTGGTGACATTTTGAGCAGAAGGATCCATATTACTCTTTATACTGAAAAGGCAGCACTTCACATTATAGATAATGGCCAGTTGCAGATTTTACTCTCAAGAGGCACTTATTCCTGACTAATGACCTCGGCAAATGCGTAACTCCCGTTTGTCAGCCTACTGGAAAATGTTAATGTCTGGAGGACTTTGTCTTTCTATACTTTAGATTTTCTGCTCTAGACAGAGGAGACGTAATAGTAATGAAATAACAACAACTAAGTACCTGCTAGATACAAAGAATGGTAGTTGGTAGTACTTTAAGTGTACCATGGGTTTAATTTAGTTGTTCTACAAATTACATAACTATGATTCCATTTTACAGATGAGGCTCAGAAATGTTAAGTGGCCTGAGGTCAATCACCTAACAACTAACAAATAGTAGTGGTCAAGCCTAATTCAGGTCAGGTCTAGCTGACTCTCTGATCTTTTGCTTAATTCTTTCTCACCCCACAATTCACAATTAGATGTTGGAGTCTAAGACTTTCAACTTGAACTCTTCATCTGCTGGCATTAGTAGTGTGTAACAGTTGGCATGGGAGAGTGGTTGGGATTATACAAAAAATAAGGTTGGTCATGAGTTGATAACTACTGAAGCAATTATGCCTACCCATTACACCTACTCAAATGAGGGGGGACTTGTTATACTAATCTCTTTGCTTTTTATGTTTGACATTTTCCGTAATAAACAGAGGCTGATAGGAATTTTTACACTCCATGAAGGCATTCAATAGTTACAAATGGCTCAGCATTTAGCCAGGACATTATGAAGATCCCACCTCAACCCAACTGGCCACATGCACACACAGAGCCACCCAGTTTAAAACATCTTCTAGCATAAACGATGCAGATATTAATTAGTCATGAAGGTGCAAAACAGAAATTGAGAGATCTTAGTGTTTCGAACACAAACCAGCATTAGCAAATGTTCCCTCTCCATGTGTGAATCGCAGCATTCAGCTCCATTCAATGTCTTACGTTCCTTTTCATTTGCTCAAGCCCAGCCAAACCAAACCAGGGATCACCAGTGGAGAGAACTGCAAATGTTTGCAAGCGGTGAGCAAATTAGGAGAAAGTCCCAGATTTAGAGAGACATGAATTATTGTGTGCGGATATAAATAAACATTGTTCTCAGCTCAGGTTCTGTCAACACCTCAGTGTCCCAGGAAGATTCATCCAGAGATAAATGACTTAGTGTTATTCATACTTTATGAGCTCCAAAAACCTCCTGAAGGGGCACATGTTGTACTTTGCTCAGCTTGTTTGCAAAACTCAGCCCTTGGAATACAAAGCTACCACAAAGCATGCAGCCAACTCTGAAATACGTGTGTGTTTCCAGGCGGCCATGAGGGCAAACCAGGCATTCTCTTCTGTGGATCCCCACTTCAGATTTGGCAGTAGTTACTCCAGGAATCCTACACTTTTTTCCTTCCACCCTCTCCATTTTTTTAATCAAGTAAGACATGCATATTGTATAACATTTGCAAAAATGCAATCAAAAAGATTTAAAATTGCCTTAATTCTACCATTCAGAGGTAACTACTGTTAATTTTGAATATATGCTTCTGGAATTTTTAATACATATATAAACTGTTCAAAAATCAAAATAGGATCATACTGTAAGTAACTTGTTTTGTTCATTCAAATATAGTCTATGCCTATCTTAATGCCTATAAACAACTTTCACAACAGTATTTACAATGTTTGCACATACGGATTAAAACAATTTATTCAGTCAAGATATACAGTATTATTGAATATTTTTCAAGAATTATTATTGGACACTTAGGTTGTTTTTCAAGTCTTTGCTCTTAAAAATGAGTTTGGGTGAAAATTTTTATAGTTATTTCTACAAATCTGTTATTATTTCCTTAGGATAAATTTTTAGAAGTAGAATGTACAGATATGAGGTTTTTGAGGCTTTTAATACAAATTATCTCCCAGAGAGGGTATGCAAATTTACACTCCTTGTTATCCTGCACCCTAACAGGACCTTTTTCATCTTTGCCAATTCAATAGGTAAAAGACCATATCATTTTGTTTTTTATTTCAGCATATTATGGGGGTACAGATGTTTAGGTTATGTATGTTGCCCTTGCCCCCCACCCCCAAGTCCGAGTTTCAAATATGTCCATCCTTCGGGTGGTGCACATTGCACTCTTTGTGTATGCATATACCCGTCCCCTCGCCCCTTCTCCCCCCTTTCACCTCCCCCCTCCTCCCTGCCCAACATCCAATAGACGTTATTCTTATATGTGCACTTATGTGTTGATCAGTTAATACCAATTTGATGGTGAGTACATGTGGTGCTTGTCTTTCCATTCTTGGGATATCTCACTTAGTAGAATGCATTCCAGCTCCATCCAGGAGTATACAAGAGGTGCTATATCACCATTGTTTCTTAAAGCTGAATAGTACTCCATGGTATACATATACCACATTTTATGAATCCACTCATGTATTGATGGACACTGGGTTGTTTCCACATCTTTGCAATTGTGAATTGTGCTGCTATAAACATTTGGGTGCAGGTGTCTTTCTTATACAGTATCATTTGCTCTTTGGGGTAGATGCCCAGTAATGGGATTGCTGGATCTAATGGTAGTTCTACTTGTATCTCTTTAAGATATCTCCATATTGCTTTCCACAGAGGTTGCACTAGTTTGCAATCCCACCAACAGTGTATGAGTGTTCCTATCTCTCCGCATCCATGCCAACATTTATTGTTTTGGGACTTTTTGATAAAGGCCAGTCTCACTGGAGATAAGTGATATCTCATTGTGGTTTTAATTTGCATTTCCCTGATGATTAGAGATGTTGAGCATTTTTTCATATGTTTTTTGACCATTATTCTATCTTCTTTTGAAAAGTTTCTGTTCATGTCCTTTGCCCACTTTTTGATAGGGTCGTTTGATTTTTTCTTGTTGATTTTCCCGAGTTCTAAGTAGATTCTGGTTATCAGCCCTTTATCGGATTTGTAGCATGCAAAAATTTTCTCCCATTCTGTAGGTTGTCTGTTTGCTCTTGTGACAGTTTCTTTGGCTGTGCAGAAGCTTTTTAATTTGATCAGGTCCCGTTTATTTATTTTGGTTGTTGCTGTGATCGCCTTTGGGGTCTTCTTCATAAATTCTTTGCCTAGGCCAATGTCTAGAAGAGTATTTCCAACTTCTTCCTCTAGAATTCTAATAGTTTCACTCCTTAGGTTTAAAGCTGTTACCCAGCATGAGTTGATTTTTGTGAGAGGTGAAAGGTGTGGATCCTGCTTCAGTCTTCTACATGTGGCTATCCAGCTTTCCCAGCACCATTTATTGAATAAGGATTCTTTTCCCCAGTGTATGTTTTTAAGACCATATCATTTTATTAGAATTTGTATTTCTTGTACTGCTAATGACATTGATGTTTTTAATTATGTTTATTAAAACAATATATAACTACCTTTCTGTTTGTATCATATTGTGCATTTATTATTTATCTCTAAGACTATTTACATTTACATTTTAAAAGTGGTATCCTCTTGTCTCTCATATAGGATGCAATTTCTTTCCTTACTTTTGATTGCCTTTTAACTTGATTTGTTGTTTGGGACACAGAATTTTTTAGGTTCAAAAAGCATGCATCTTCATATTCTTGGATTCTCTGGCTTAAATCATGTATAGATTGTCCTTCTCAAGCCTGTATTTTTGTCTGTGGACTCATTTAAAATTTTTAATCCATCTGAAATAAATGTTGGAGCATGGTGTGAGGTACAGACGCAACATCTCTCCTCTAAAGTGGTGAGTCAGTGGCCCTTCCATTGTTTTTCACATAAGCAGTCTTTTCCATATTGACTTAATATGCCACCGTTATCATATGCTACTTATTTATATATTCTTTGCTCTGTTCTTAGACCTTTCATTCTGTTCCAATGATCTTGTTATCTGTTCTTGGGCAAATACCACCAAGTTATTTTAGTTATTGAAGCTTCATAGTACATTTAATACATTAGTGGAGAGCCTTGACTTATGCTACTTCATTTTCTAACTTTTCTTGCATATTCTTTCTCATTTATTTTTCCTGAAAAACTTTAGAATCATTTCATTAGGTACTGTGTCTGGGATTATGTTACAGCCATAGATTATACTGGAGAGAATTATCACCATGACAGTATTGTCTCCCCTAATACAGAAACATGGCATATCTTCCATTTTATTCACTCTTTTATGTCCCTGCACAGAGGAGTACTCACTGTGTATTCCACGGCTTGCCTACATTTCCCAGATGCCCTTGCATGGAAGTTACACTGGGCCATGTGATCAGTTCTGACCAATGGTCTGTGAGTATAAAGGACATTTGCTTCTTACGATCACAAGGAATCAAGAGTGTGAGTGTGTGTGTCCTTTACACTCTATTCCCTGGGGGTGGTGGCCACAGAGACCACATATTGGGAATAGTGGAGTCACAGAATGGAAATTGTTTGGATCTTTGAGTTCCTGCTTGAAGGATGGCAGTTTTGAAGGGTCACCCAGCCTGCATCAGGTTTTAAGTGAGGAAGACGTAAGCCTTTTCTCTGTGTTAAGACATTGAGATTTGGGGATGTATTTGTTACCATAGTATAGTACCTTAGTAAATGTTGCAAATTGGCTATTCAGTTTATTTCTAAATATGAACATTTCTGTTGTCATTGTGACAGGGAAATTTTTTCAATAGTTCTATTTAATTATTGCTGATATATAGAAGAGGATTTTTGAATATAGAACTGATATATACCTACATTTATTTCTTTCCATTTATGATAGAAATTCTATGACAAATAAAGAATATTATGATTCCTCAGATTGGTCCTTTTTTAAAGCACTGAATCCTTTTTGTTTTCTATCTTACCCGGATTGGGGAAAAAAGGAGAGACTCTGTTTATCAAACTGGAGGCACAGAGATAAGTTCTTTCAGAGATAGAGTCCCTATTCAAATTTTTCTACCTCAGATGGAAGGATAAAGAGACGTAAATAATATAGTGGCATGGGGTTTGTGGTAGGCGGAATAATGGTCCCTCAAAGATGTCCACATCCTAATCCCAGGACCCAGAATGTGTTAGGTTACATGGCAAAGGGGAATTAAGGCTGCAAATGGAGTTAAGATTGCTAATCATCTGACCTGAAAATAGGGAGAGTGACTTGGATTATCCAGGTGGGCCCAGTCTGATCAGAAGGATTTATAAAGTGAAAGGGGAATGCAGAACAGTCAGTGGCAGAGTGATACAGCCTGACAAAGTCTCAATCAGCCATTACTGGCTTTGAAGATGGAAGGGGGCCACAAGCCAAAAAATGTGTGTAGCAGCCTTTAAAACTGGAAAAGACCAGGAAATTAATTCTCCCCCGAGAGCTTCCAGAAGGAACACAGCCCTGCCTACACCTTGATTTTAGCCCAGTGAGACCCATTTAGGACTTTTGACCTCCAGAATTGTAAGATAGTAATAATGAATGTGTTGTTTTAAGCACCAAGTTTGTGGTGCTTGTTATAGCAACAACAGGAAACTAATATGAGCTTTGAGTCAGATCTGGATTCAAAATTCAAATGTGTTCGTCATTAATTATCTGAAAATTAAACACCTTTAAAAAAACTATTCTAAATCTTCATGTCATTGAGTATAAAATGGGAATAATAATATCTATTTCAGAGTACGTATTGGTAATGTTGGTAATAATATTGGTAATAACATCAATAATAATAGTAACTACATTTGCTGAGTACAGAGCTAAGTAATCTATACCTTGGGTATAACACTCTTAGCTCCCAACTTTTCCATTAAATCACCAATCCTCAAAAAATGAAACAAAACAAAACCTTTGATGTAGGTACTATTATGATCTTCATTTAAAGATGAATTAATTGAGGCACAGAACTGGTTAAATATTTTGCCAATAGTTATAGAGCTAGCAAATCGAGGAGCCCGGCTTTAAATCTTGGTGTAGTTCAGAGCCCAAGCTTTTTAATGGAGGCTACCATATTTTGGTTTACCATAGGATTACTTTATGATAATAAGGTAGGAAGTCCATTTGCCTAGGAGGTGAGGGAGGGAGCAGGTATGGGGCATGAATGTCACTGCTCTGCCTAAGAGCTTGTATTCCTGTTGGTAGTTCTGACTCACAGTTAGCTAGGGCTCTAGGGCAATGCTTCAGGGCTGTTCTCAACTCCCACTTCTTTAGTTTTAAGCCAGCTTTGCAACTGCCTTGCTTTACACTGCCCTGAACTCATTCCAAGTGTAAACTGCCATTGAATGCTTCAGGTAGACTCTGTGTTGGTTCCTGATGCACTCACCCCCAGATCTGGCTGTCCTGGCTCCAAGCTCCTCTTACTCTAAGTTTGGGGAGGGAGGTATTGGTTAAATTTTGTTTAGTGGCCCTTCCTCTTTCTCCATAGGTCTCACTTTTTATATGTTATGAATCACAGATTGATAAACCCTTTTCTCAATCCAATCTCATCTATACTCCAATTGCTTAGAAATTTTAGCCAAGTGGACACTACCCGGTTTCAAATGCAGATAGGGGCTTTTTTTCCTAATAGAGAACTTGGGAGGGAGAATTAATTAAATGTGAGAGTTCAAATCATCATTTTAAATTAGTGGTCCTTTCATAGATATTTTTATGAGAATTTTGGAAAACACCAAGTGGAAACCCAGATGTCGGTTGAGGGAACAAGTTATCTTCTCCTGACCCTCCACCATCCTCTGTATGTGAAAGGGAGTAGAACTGCAAAGATTTATTTTCCCACTGAAACTTTCCTTAGAAAATGGAAATGATTACAGTCAGTTTCAAGTAATATTTTTCTCTCAGTTGCATAAATCATGGAGTGCTGGCCAGAGCTCATTTTCACTGATGTTCTTGTGTTCCTGTCAGTTCCTGGTTTTCAAACATCCATTCATAGATGGGATCTTATCTGTGGAAAAAGTGCTTCACTACTCTGGGGCAAAATATTAAATAATGATTTTTGTTCATAAAGCTAAATTATTCAATTTAAATAGTATCAGATTATATCTTTTTAATATTTTTGACATTAAAATGATGTCTTTTATGAAATGATTGTAACACTAGATGATAGTGTGATTTATTTTAAAAACCCTCACAATGTTAAAAGTTGGCAATCCCATGTCAGTTTCAAAATTATTTTTGAAATTTTTTCTGGTCTGCATAATCCCAAACCCTGTGAACCACTGGAATGTAGCTTCAAATAGTTTTTCAACAAGTGGACTATTTTCTCTGTGCTTGCATTTCTGAGAGTGCCCGCCTGTCCCACTGAAAGACAAATTGCTGGTTATGATGTTCTTAGCTCATAACTTTTCCCCCCTCAAAACCCTGTGGAGCCATTAGGCTTCTAACTGTTGCAGAGGAAATGTCTGAAACCAACTCAAAGTTTTGTTCTCCTGTAAATAAATTTTTACTGAATAGTTGAAAGATATTTTTGCTCAAGGCATTGTACACATCTCCTCCAAATGCATGTCACTGAGATAGAATATGTAGTGGATCATGGCCAAGAGGCCAGATTCTCGTATCTCCTAAATTCAAATCTAGTTTCTAGGCTTTACTAGCCAATGTATTCTTGGACAGTGTTATGGGTTGAATTGTGTTTCTCCAAAAATTATGCTGAAGTTCTGTGAATATCTGTGAATGTGTTCCAATATCTGTGAATGTGATCTTAGTTGGAAATAAGATCTTTGCAGAAGTAATTAAGTGAGGTTATTAGGATAGAGTCTAATCAAATATGACTGGTGCCCTTATAAGAAGAGGGAGATTTGGACACAGACATCCAGGGAGAACACCATGTGAAGAAGGAGACACAGAGGGAAGACAGCCACATGACGGTTGAGGTGGAGACTGGAGTTTTGCTGTCACAAGCCAAGGAATGGCTGGGTGCTACCAGAAGCTGAAAGAGTTAGGAAGGAGCCTCCCGCTGAGGCTTCTGAAAGAGGATGGCCCTGCAGACACTTCTAGCCTCCATAACTGTGAAAGAATACACATATGCTGTCTTAAGTTACTCAGTTTGTGGTACTTTGTTACAGCAGCCCTAGATATCTAAGGCAACGGATGTCTCAAACACTTTTGGCTCCAATGATTTTACCTGTATAATGTGGAAAATAATGTGTTTAAAGTTATAAGATTGTTGGAAGGATTAAATATGATTAAACAAGACATGTAAATTCTGGCACATTCTATCTAATCAATAGAATGGGCTGTTTTTGTCGTCATCATCCTCACTACCACTGCTACCACCACTACCACCGCCACTATCATCTTCCTTGGATTCCTCTCTCCTGGAAGCACATTGTTCTTTTTCCATATTCTTGGAATTTTTATACAAAGCTTATATAATTTTTATAAAGTAATAAAGTCATTTTTCTTAACCATGGATTCCTAGGCCCACCACCAAAAATCTTCGATTCAGTAGGTCTTGGGTAGGCTTCTGGAATGGGTATTGTTTGAAGGTGTCCAGATATGAACTCTCATTAAGTAATCAATGTGCAATGTAATTTAAGTGTAGACCTGGTATTAGAATCCCTGTTCTATAAATATGGAAATTGAGGTCAAACTAAATTGAACTAAAGTCAGAAAACATAAAATCAAGTATTTTTTTTTTTTTTTTGAGGCTGAACTTCAATAACTTTACTGGTTTGATGAAATGTGAAACTCTAGACTAGTATGAAAAAATTGTAGATAATGAGACATTGTAATACCTCAACAATACCTCCATAATACATAAAATTTGGGACACAGCGCAATAGGAGTATTAAGAACACATGCTTTGGAATCAGAAAGGTTTAATTTCTAGCTGCGGCACTTTCTTTCTAGCTATGTGAACTTGGGGAAAATTATTTAACCTTTTAAGGTCTTAGGCTCTTCATCTGGAAAAGGGAATAGCTTGTATGAGGGTTCTTGTGAAAAGTCAACAACATGTCATGATAAAGGATTATTATTACATTAGCACAGTAAGTGCTAAATAAATGCTATATGCTTGCAACATGCTTTGACCTTTATTTCAAAAAAAGAAATCAACGTCTTCATCTTCTGGTATTGATCGCCTGAAAGGTACAAATGCAAGGAGAAAGGAGGTCTGTGGATGACGAGTAATTTTAGAAAAGATGTGATGATGTCCATGCTTTCCTAGTGGCTGATTAATGATTATTGTTCTGAGAATAACTTATCTGGTTTTCTTATTAATTTGCCTTTGGTAATTCTCCTTGTACTTTGGAATTCTCTATTTTTATAACATTGACAGGTCACTTACCAGAATACATAAGAACCATTTTTAAGAGTTCTCATAGCTAACAGAAAATATATCTTTAAGGATGCTGTGATGGGTTATGATTTTCTCAGTAAGTAGTGCCCAACAGGACTTGTTTCCTGCTATTTGGGAACATCCCACCATGTTGTTCACTAGGCTCTAAGATGCCAAGCAGGGAACTGGGAAAGAAGTGCTGTCCTGATGTGGGAAACTAGACATTCTGATATCATCAGAGGAGTTGTGCACACAGTAAATAGCAAGAAATAAGACGGGAAACAAATATGCACAAAATTGCTGCTCTTATTTTGTTATTTAAACCATTATTAAGTATATATTATTATTAATATAATATAATTATATAATTAATAAATTATAATAAACATAATTAATAATAAGTATTATATTTATTATTAATATATTTTATTAGAAACAGCCACCATATTTAAATTTGCTCTATTTTTGTTAAACATGATATCCTTTTTGGACAGCTGACATGATTCCAGCTGTTTCTCCACGTCGTCTGTCCCCAGCAAGCTTTGTTGCCCCCTCCCTGTCCCGTTCATTGAATGCACCATCTAGGATGCAATGAACAGAAAACCAAATAGTAGCTTAAGCATCATGACACCCTTGTAGCAATAAGTCTGCAGATCGATATTCCTGACTTGGTGCAGTAGTTCAACAATGTCCTCAAGAAACTGACGTCTATTTTTTTCACTCTGCCTTCTTCAGTGTGTTTATTTGTCCTCGTGCCTGTCACCTCATTGTTGCAAGACAGCCACCGCCGTTCCAGGAATTACATTCTCAGCCTCGATTCCTGAGAATAAAGGAAGAGGAAAGGCAGAGGGAGCACCTCCCTTTGCATGTCCAGCTCTTTCCATGGCATACAAAATGATTTCCCCGAACCTCACCAGCTGGTTTTCTTTCTCTCTCTCTAGCGAGAACGGGGACACATAAGCCATATCCTGCTGAAAGACTCTGGGAAAATGAGCAGCAGGCAAATGGGAAGGAGAGCACTCTGACTGACTTATAGCAATCATAATTCATCTCCTGGGGCTGGGCACAAAATCAGGGTCTGTTTATTAAAAAGGCAGAAGGCCATGGCGGTGAATAGAATTTGCTATAGTGGCCAGGCACATGGCTCACGCCCGTAGTCCCAGCTACTTGGGAGGCTGAGGCGGGAGGATGGCTTAAGCCCAGGAGATCAAGAACAGCCTGGGCAACATTATGAGATCCTGTCTTTATAAAAGAAAAACATCTTTGCCATAGTGTCTTTCACTGCTGCTTTTTCTTTTTTTCTGCATCCTGAACTGCACATTTCATTTTTGGTATCCCAAAACTTATATATGAAACCGAGCCCCGGGAAGTAGAGAGGGAAGAGGGCAGCTGGCACGTCACGGCTAATGCCTAATGTCTGATGGGAGTGATCTTGGACTGGGATCCTGGCCTGATGTTATCAGTCAGATCTCATTAAGAGATCTGAGGAGCTGATTTAAGTTACTCAAGCTCAGAGGAGGCTGACTGTAAACTCTGATCTATACACTGTTCAAAGAACTCCCATCAGTTATCTGTCCTGGCTCCAAACCTACCCTTCTATACTGTGTCTAGACTGAGTGTGTGCAAACCACGTCCTGCAGACTCCCTGTCTGGCTCTGCCAATAGGGGCCATAGTAAAACTGCACAACTGGGGCTGGGAGAAGTACTTGCTCCTCTTGTCTACCTCCCATCAGCCTGTAGTTCCTGGGAGCACCACTGCCAAGCTTCCTCACTCCCCAGCAGCAGCTGAGCTCCATTTGCAGCTTTCCCAGCATTTAAAGAATCACCTCAGTGGGCTTCCCCCTCAGCAACAAGAGCACCAGTGGTGCAGTGCCCCTCCTTAGCAGTCTGAGTTTCTGCTCCTTTAAGTTTCTAGGTTGTAATAATTTCAACCTCTGGTTGACAACTTTATACTGTGTTAACCTTTCTTTAGGTTAAATACTCTCTTCAAAGAATTGACTGGCCCTGTCTCCTGACTGGCCCCTGGCTAATTCAGTAGTGTTATGTTATGAAACAAGAGACAGTCAAATGCAAAGTCCTGAAATGCCCTATGCTTTCCCATACAGGAGTTACCTTTGTAGCAGCAGGACCTCCACTAGGCCTCCAGTGGAGGCTAAGGCCAGATAAAAGCTGTGGTTGTTTATGACATTAAGACTCTGGCTCCGTATGCTTACGTGGAAGCCCTTACTCTGGTGAGCAGGGGTAGCCCTGGTGGGTCTGACAAGGAGCCTGAGCATCCCCCCGTTCCCTGGGCCTCTGTCAAAGCAGGAGATCCCTCTCAAGGAAGACATATCCAGGCAGGTCTTGTCACCACCCACTCCCAAAGTCATGAGAACTGGAAGAACCATCAAAGATGACAGGTTGGGGTGGGGAGTATATTCAGAGAGATAGAGTGGAGAGCCCAAAGGCTAGGAGTCTCGAGAGACCGACCCAAAGAGAAAATGTCAAGTGGAAATCCAATATTTTAATCCCTTTCATCATCTCTGCAAAAGCTGGACCCTTAGCAACACTCCTATTAATATCCTTGTTCTTACCCTAGCCACAGTAACACTCCTTTTTGGGGGTAGGGAACACCCTCATTCTAGAGAATATTAAGTAACATATGGTGAACAAATCGTGAGAGAGACACCAGTGCAGTGAGTATGATAACAGGGGAGTTGGATGGTCTTTTGGAATATTTCTATCAAGTAAAATAATTCCCATTCTCTATATCGCAGATTTTGTGTCTGACAAACTGGGACCAACTATCTTAACTCACGGGACCCTCATTCCTAAATAGCATAGGAGTCACATACAAATCCTTATTTTTTTAAAAAATGCTTTCTCTGGATTCTGAGGTTCATAAACTTCAAACTGCTTTATTACAATACATTTCTAATATATTACAAATCCTAAATTTTCCTTCTGAAAATATTTTTTAAAAGACAATTAACATTTTATTTTGGCTGCTTACTGAGGCATATGGGAGTCATCTAACAGCAATGGCCATCATTTTCTGAGCTGACTCTGAGCTGGGTATATTAGCTCCTTTAATTTTACTATCAATCGATATCCACACTAATGGTATATTGGTTTGGATTAATAGTACTGCAGGTGATAGAAAACCCAAAGTAACACTGCACTAAACAAGCTAGAAATTTATTTCCCGTTCACCAGTCCAGGGCTGATATGGCAGTTCCATAAGCACCAGGGACCCAAACTCCATCTATCTTGCTGCTCTGTGGGCTTCAACATGTGGCTTGTACCTTTGGTCCCAGATATTAAGGGCCAGACACCGTGTCTGCACTCCAGTCAGCATGGAAGGATTTGATCTTTCTTTTTACAGACACTTAGAAGTTAAACACATCACTTACGCTCATATCCCATTGTTCAGAATTAGTAGTAAAGGCACACCAAGCTGTAAGGGAAGCTGAGAGATGCCTTTATTTCTGGACAGTTAGGACTTCTAATCTACATGAAGGAGGAAGAGCTATTAATATATAATACATGATAAACGTCTGTCCACACAGTGAATTGTTACTTTTGGTCTCCCTGAGTAGCTCTTCCTGACTTTATCCTTAGGCTTTTTTTTTTTTGTAATTTAATAACAGGTTTATTGAGAGATAATTCACTTTTGATAATTCACCTATTTAAACTGTACATGTCAATAGTTTTTGACATATTCAGAATTGTGCAACCATCACTACGATCAATTTTAGAACATTTTCATCCTCCTCCCCGCTAAATAAATCCTGTACCCACTAGCAGTCACTCCTCTTTTCCCTCTACCCTCTCTCCCGGCCCTAGGCAATCACTAATCTACTTTCTATCTTTATGAATTTGACTATTCTAGACATTACATATAAATGGAACCATCCAGTATGTGTTCTCTGGTGACTGGCTTCTTTCACTCAGTATGTTTTCATGGTTCTCCCATGTCATAACATGTATCAGTACTTCATTTTCATTTTATGGCCAAATAATATTCCATTGTATGGACATATTACATTTTATTTACACATTAATCAGTCGATGGACTCTTGAGTTGTGTTCATTTTTTGGCTATTCCAAATAATGCTGCTATGAATATTTGTGAACTTTTTTTTTTTGTAAGAGATAAGGTTTTGTGCTGTTGCCCAGGCTGGAGTACAGTGGCGTGATCACAGTTTGCTTCAGCCTTGAACTCCTGGCCTCAAATGATCCTCCCTCCTCGGCCTCCCAAAGTGCTGGGATTATAGGCATGAGCCACTGTGCCCGGCCTGTATACAAATTTTTGCATGGATATATGTTTTCTTTTCTCTTGGGTATATCCCTGGGAGAGGAATTACTGGGCTTTATGGCAGGTCTGTGTTTAACTTACTGAGGAACAAGCTAAACTCTTTTCCAAAGTGGCTACATCATTTTACATTCCCATCAGCAATGTATAAGGGTTCCAATTTCTCCACATCCTTGCCAATACTTGTTATTATCTCACTTTCTGATTATAGCCATCTTTCAGTGGATGTGAAGTGATATCTCATTGTGGTTTTTGATTTGCATTTCCCTAATGACTAATGATGTTAGGGTTGTTTTCCTTGTGCTTATTGGCATTTGTATATCTTCTTTAGAGAAAGTCTGTTCAGATCCTTGCCTCTCCTTAGGTTTTGAAATCTATTTTGTTTTTAAATACATAGCTCCGTGTTGACTGGTTACATCCTGCATATTAGGTCACGATATTTTCCTCTCAGCTCCTAGAGAAAGCTGGGTCTTTTTATCTATTGTGAGAAATTCAGTAAGGCTTTGAAAAAGTCAGCATTTACTCAGAAGTCATGTAATATGGTGTAAGTTGCAGATTTTATTCAGTACATGTGAAAGACTCTCTGAGATTTTATTTGAAAGCAAAGGAGCAGCCAACCTACAGGACAAGATGAGGCTTAGTTTTTAGCTGACTGTCCAAACAATAAGGGAAATAAGAGGAGACATTATCTAGGTTAAGTTTTTAATATTAATTTTAAGAGATAAGGTATAAAGCTTTACTACTGATTACTTGGAATAATGTTTAAAAATACATAAGAAATTGGTAACTGTAGTTAATGACCATATTAACACACAATTGAATGGTACAACTCAATTTTCTATAATTATAGAATAATGAAAATAAGACTTTTAGCTAAAAATAATGCTTTTAATTCTGTATAACCTTCCATAAACAATTGAACAAAATAAACAACAGGTAATGAAAAACATAGCCCACAAAATATCTTTATTTTGCTTGAAATGTAAAATCCAGAGTCAAATAAATACTATATATAATATATATATGCATACATATATATATATATATATATAAAATAATTGTGGCATTCTATGTCATTTCATTAGTGAAGATGCTACAGGTAGGGCGAGGAATAAGAAAGACAATATAGTGAGATGGAAAAGTGCTGACCTGAATGTCTAGAGTCAAAGTTCTGCCACTTAGAGTCAATCACTTAACCTCTCTGGACCTCAGTTTACAAATTTATCAATGAAAACATCGGGCTATTATGGATGTCTGAGGCCTATCTCTAAGAGGCCTCTTAATCTATAATGAGTAAAGGGCAGAGCTTGTCTATGGAATTTTGTAAGAAAATCTGTCTAGGAAAGGTAAGTCTAAATAAGCAAGATAGTCCCAAACCAGAAAGTCTGGTTCACCTTAGAATAAGTCAAAGTTGTCAATCAGGATGTATTCCAATCACCAAAATTGTTTGTTCAAGTGTTTTTGCTTTGTTTTGTGTATATGTGTGACTCTAGCATTTCCCAAGTTGTCACAGTATTTCATAAAATGGGTTGTGTTCAACATGTTTGGAAAACAATGGGTTGAACAGTTGTACTCTTTTAGTTATAACATTAATTTGATTTGAGGCAGCAATATGCCTACAGCCACAGTGCTGAATTGTGACTGGCCTAAGGTAATCACTGCAACCCTGTTTTCCACTTTCCCAGCCTCCCTTGCAGCTATAAGTGGCCAACTCAATGTATATGGTCACGGGACCCTATTCTTTACAGAAATATCTCCAGGGATTACTTTTCCAGAGAGTATGGTGACCTAGGTTAACTTTATGACAAATAGTAGATAGATGACCAGTAAAACCAGAATGTGTTAATCTTTTAGGCATTTCTCCCACAAAACATTTACTCATTTCTATGGATGAATAAAAACCTATGCATTCATTTGTGTACTTGTTCATACCTTGCCCCTATTTTTGGAAAGAAGTCGAAGGAAAAATCTGTTGGCCAAGAAGGGGTCTGTCTATCAAACTCCTTGTCTACCAGAAGCCTAGAGAACATGAGAATTCAAGAAAATATAATATTCATGTTAATGAACCTTTTAGACTAGTAGTGCTGTCAAGTAAAATCTGTAACCCAGTATCCTCAGGTCTGTGTATAAGAATCACCAGTGGTGCTTTAGAAAGAAAATTACAGGTCCTTCTCCATCTACCATACACTCCCTTCAAATTCAACAGGTCTGGAGGTAGCTCAGGCATCCATAATTTTTTAAAGCCCTACACTTGATTCTAAGAGGCAGTCAAGGTTGAAATATTGTGCTTTATAAATCACAGAAGCTGTGTCTGTTCAGGATTCTTAGGTGAATACGGCTTTATGGCATGGTGGAAGTAACCTATACCAGGAAGGTATCAAGAGTTCAGGTCTTGGTTCTGGCACTCAGCAGTGACTTTGAGAAGATTACTTAAACTCTTTGAGCCTTAAAATGTCACTCATAAAGAGAATAACTTTTGCTCTGAATGTAAACATCCAGTGTTTATAAAACCACATGGAAAATATAAAGGAGTTTGAAAACTTTTAACACCGTTATTTAATGCTGTTTTCCCCTTCATGGACTGTCCTTTCCTTTCCTTGTAAGCTGGAAAAATCTTATTGTTCCTTCCACTGAGTACCAAGTTTAAATCTCTGAAGCCTTTCCTAATCTAACTGCACAGAAATCTTACACCATCAAGGTTTCTGCAGCCACTTTCTACAGTACCCCTACAACACTGTGGTAACTAACAACCCTTCGTCCCCCCATTGGTCTAGTGGAAGCTCCTACAGAATAAGGGGGGTCATTATCAGTATCTCCTATGTCAAGCAATGTTAGCTAAGGTGAACCAAAATGGCTATCACCTCATCATTGAAAACAGACAGAGGCCGGGCGCGGTGGCTCACGCCTGTAATCCTAGCTCTCTGGGAGGCAGAGGCGGGCGGATTGTTTGAGCTCAGGAGTTCGAAACCAGCCTGAGCAAGAGCGAGACCCCGTCTCTACTAAAAATAGAAAGAAATTAATCAGACAACTAAAAATATATAGAAAAAATTAGCCGGGCATGGTGGCACATACCTGTAGTCCCAGCTACTCGGGAAGCTGAGGCAGGAGGATAGCTTGAGCCCAGGAGTTTGAGGTTGCTGTTAGCTAGGCTAACGCCACGGCACTCTAGCCTGGGCAACACAGTGAGATTCTGTCTCAAAAAAAAAAAAGAAAACAGACAGAAACTGCCCTTACAGAACTCAGTGATCTATTTCTCTCTACTTTCTCAAAAGCTCAATCTTTCTTCAATGTACTTTTTACTTATGGAACCCGAACACGAAAAAGAGTTAAGAGGCGGGCCGCTGAGATCTGCCCTAGTAATCACAAGCCTAATGTTAATACAGGTAATAATAATTCATTAGTGCGTATACCTAATAGGCGCCTGGCTACGCATTTGAGAAACATTAATTCAACCACCTTATAAAATATATACTATTAATATTTCTGTTGTACAGGTAGTTAACTGAGGTTCAGAGGACTTATGTAATTTGCTCAAACAAGGTCACCAGGCCAAGACTAGAGTACGGACTCTCACTCCAGAGCCCCAAATCTTAACCGCTACAGGCACCTTCTTCATCTGGAGATATTTTGATGATTCAGCTCCTTTGGTGCGGCTCAGGGGCAAGTAACCTGGAGTTCGATCCGGGATCCCATTCGATAGAGAATATGGTAAAGCTGTAAGTGATCAGACGGGAAGGCGGAGGCATCGCCACAAGAACCGCTTCCCCTCGGCGCTCTGGCCACCAGGAAGTGTCCTAACCGTAACTTTAAATCGCCCGCGAGCAGCGCGGCCAAGTCCAGCCCATCGCTGCGGGTCACCGGAGGACTGGACAGGGCCAGAGGATGCCTGTTAACTTCCATTCGCACGGCCTTTTCTTCAGGAGGGTGTAGCCACGCCGCCTTTCTCGCGTCTGCCCACGTACCTCGGACCTCAGACCCGACAGCCCGGCGCTCGCGCGCGGGTCGAGTTGCTATCACCGCCAGCCTCCCCGCTTTCCTCCCACGCCCACCCGCCGGAAGTGACGAGCCGGAAGTGTCTCTCCTCCTACAGGGGGCGGGGAGGGAAGATGGCGTCGCCCACTAGCTGGTGAGGAGAGAGGACACAGGGATCCCCGAGAGCAGCCAGACTCGTGCGCTATGGCTGCATCCCCGCACACTCTCTCCTCACGCCTCCTGACAGGTACTGTACCCGCCTGGGGCACAACGTTGGGGAAAATTTAACTCTTAGCCACGTGCGAGGCCGTGGTTACGGCTACCTACAACCTTGGGAGCCCTTGGCGAGGTCTGCTGGTCTCTGGTGTTGGGGAAAGTGACCTTCGGAGAACCCCGGAGTGAAGGGGCCACGCAGCGAGGGTCCAGCCTTGCACTGTGGCGCCAGTGATACACACTGCCTCCTCCTTGCGACTCCCCGGAAGGCGTATTGTCTGCAATACTGCTTTCGGTTTTCATGTAGTGGAAGCTGGAGAAGGTAGAGTGGGACCTTAGGGCTCCGCAAGCCTCTTGGCTTATCAGAGCTTCGGTTCCTAGCCACTGGCTTGTAATGACAAGGGAAGCACTTTGCTCCTATTCAGAAGCCTTGTTCAAATGTAAAAGGTCTTGATAACAATGACAATGGTGATGACAGCTGCAGACAGCAGACCATACTCCCCCTCAGACTTTTGGCTTTGTATGGCCAGTGTGGTCCTTGATATAAACCTCCCACTTGAAGGACCTGTAACAAATGTATACTGAAGTTGGAATGCACCTCCTTGGCTCTTGGTAAAGTCTCAGCTCAAATGTCATCTTTTCAGAGATGCCTACCCTGAACACCCTATTTAAAGTAGGGCCCCCTACCCCTCTCTTCACTTCTTTCCATTTATTTTTTTCATTATGGTTAGCACAGTCTGTAAATTTTTAAAATTTATATACCAGTTTTATTATCTGTTTCTCCCAATTAGAATATAAAATTTATGAAGACAGGAACAGGGTGTGTCTCTGGTTCAACTCTGTGTCCCCAGTGCCTAGAACAGTACTTAGTGTACATTGTTGGCTTTCAATAGTTACTTGTGGATGGGTGAAATCTGTCCAGATGGAGATGTTAAAAAGGACGTTGGAAATTGTTTTGTCCCCAGTATTTTAGGATGATAACTAATGGCTGTGTGGGGAATGTGTTGCTTGGCAGTCCATATTAGGGACTAGATAGAAGCCAGGGACTGATTTTTGATTGTATCCCAATGTTGGGCCTCAGAAAATAATACCCCAAGATGAAGACCTCAGAAGCAGCCTCAAAAGCAAAATTTTTCTCTGATTTTCTCCTGCCTTCTTGTGTCTCAGACCCATTCTCCCCCAAAGCTAACCATGGAAACTAAAATTCCTCTTCTGTAAGATGGGTTATAAAAACCAGACCCCCTTTTTCCCAAAGCCAGCCATAAACCTAAAAATATTACTCTAACTTTCCCTTGGCCATTCTATGTAAAAATTGGCCATAAAGAAATTATCTGACCATCTTTTTTGACTGTAGGTCATAAGACCTTCATTTCTGCTCAATACCCAGAAGGAAGGAATGGATGCTCAGGCCAAGAAGAATCTAGACAGGCCTTTCTGGGTTTCCCCACCCAGGCTATTAGCATTTTTGTCCAATCATATTTTTACATGCTTGTCCATACTTTGTTGAACCTAAGCATAAAAATGGACAATTTCCCCTGCAGCTTTGGGTCTTCATTCTCAAGGCTCTTGTGTATACATATTAAATAAATTTGTATGCCTTTTCTCAATCTACCTCTTGGGAGATGATTTTTTTAGTGAACCTCCAGAGGGCCAAGGGGCCTCTGGCCTCTACACCAGAAATTTTTTTCAGGCCTCACCCACCACACACAAGCTCTTTGCACTGTCTGGCAATGTTGATCACTGTGACTCATGAAATTCCTTTCTTCCTTCTTTCTTATAATGTTATTTTATGGATCTCTTCTGGTCTGTGGATTCTCAGAGCAAGTCATTTAACTTTTCTGGAATTGAGTTTACTCATCTATAAAATGAGGTAATTGAACTAGATGATCTCAAAGGTCCCTTCTGGTTCATAAAGTAGGAAGTAGAAGGGAGGGAGTGTAGATGAAACAGGATTGGCCAGGGTTTGGTAATTGGTGAATTGGTGAAGCTGGGGGATAAGTAATGGGGAATGGGGGCTCATTGTACTCTTTTGTTTTTACATATGACTGCAATTTTCTGTAATGAAAACTTTTGTGGGTTTTTTTTTTTTTTCAATGAGAGTCTCACTCTGTTGCCTGGGCTCGAGTGTAGTAGTGTCATCCTGGCTCACTGCAATCTCGAACTCCTGGGCTCAAGCGATCCTCTTGCCTCAGCCTCCAGAGCAGCTGGGACTACTGGTGTGTACAACCTTGCCTGGCTAATTTTTTCTATTTTTGGTAGAGATGGGGGTCTCACTCTTGTTCAGGCTGGTCTCAAACTCCTGACCTCAAGCGATCCTCTTGATCCTTCCACCTTGGCCTCCCAGAGTGCTAGGATTACAGGTGTGAGCCACTGCACCCAGCCTATGGTTCTTTTTTGAGTCACTTCTTTGTTACTTTCTGTCATCTCTGACTCAGAATGTTCTTTGACCCTGACCTCAGGCACTCATTCTCACAGGACTCATCCTTTCTTAGTGCTTGAATTATCTCCTCTGTATGGAGGTTTCTGTAATGTGCATTCCTCAGATTAGCTGTCTTGCCTTCTTTCCATTCCATATTTTCAGCTATAGTACAATTCTTTTTTTTTTTTTATTTCAGCATATTATGGGGGTACAGATGTTTAGGTTACGTATGTTCCCTTCCCCCCTCCCCCGCCAAGTCTGCGCTTCAAGCGTGTGCATCCCCCGGATGGTGCCCATCACACTCTTTGTGTACGCATATACCCGTCCCCTCCTCCCCCTTCCCGTAGGACAATTCTTGATTGCTCTGAATTCCCTGGTTCTGGTAGATGGGCTGCATGTAGCCCACATAGTTTGTTGCTGGATCAGTCTTTGCTGTGGTGGTATGGAAGGAAATTAATAGACAGCTCACTCCCTGAAGCTGTGAACATAATTGACAAAAAAATCTGCTGGTAAGTGGTCTGTGTGACTTCCTATGATCCACTAGGAAGATCTGCTAAGAGGGTTCGATGGGGAAACAGCATGGTGAGATGTGTTGTGCCACTGGGCCTATGTTAGGGATCTAATATTAGTTCTAATTTTGCTTCTGAAAGTTCAAACTGTTTTATAGCCATTAAAAAAAATTTCAGAACCTTTCAGCTACTTGTCTCCTCACCTAATTTTAAAAGGTCCTTGATCATAAGCCAGTGTTGACAAGTGAGTAGTGGATATGGTCATATGTTTCCAGATTTTTAATGTATCTGTGTATCTTCAAACTTACACTTGTTTATGTAAGGCTGAAATGTCTTTCAGTTTCTAGACACTGATTCATAGGAATGTGACATGTTTTGATTAAATGAAGTGTTTTCATCATATGTAAGTACAATTTCCTAGCTGTTTTTTCTTCATACTACCATTCTGTAAAATCTCAGTTTGACCTACTTAATCTTGAGAGATGTTTCCCAAGGTGGTTCAAGGCAAACGTATTTTCATGTTTATGGAAAATAAGCATGTCATAGTTAACTGAGGCTTAAAGATATGATTTCAGTGAGGAAATGATTTATCTCTAGTCTAAGATAACTGCCATGTATGTCAAGGGGCAGTGATAGTTCTCCTTCCCACAGTCCAGGAGAGCTATGTGGGCGCTCCTGTCATCACACGTTATTTCACTATTGTGTGGAAAGCGCTCTGCTAGCTGTTGTAGCGCAAAGGCAGTGAGTAAAGGAGACCCCCCCCCCCATCAAGGAACTTAAAAATATGATGGTAGAAGAAAATGGAAACAATTTGCATTAAAAAGTGCCATAAAATATGGAATAAAGTGATGGAGTAGTTGAAAGAGACTTTGAAAATTTGATAGGCAGTGAGTGGAGTGCAAGCAAGGAAAAAACATAAAGATGAACACATTTAGTGGAGGGTCGTGAGACAACATTGCTTTGGTGAGTTGTGTGTACACATTTGGGTGAGTAATGTGTATTCTGGGCTGCAGGAAGAAAACTGTTGGCATAATGGCACACGGATTGGAGTAGAAGGGAAATTACTGAGGGCAGGATGACTGGCTTGAATCCTGCTATCCTTACTACGTCCACCGGTAAGATGATAAGGGTCTGTATCAGTGGAAATGGAAAGAAATGGACAGATTTGAACTGAATTTCAGAGTTGACTGGACTTGATGGCTGTGAGGTGATAAAGGGAGGGTTCAAGATGTATCCTGATGTCTTAAAAAGTAATGGTTTTATATGTGATAGGGAACAGAACAGAGATAGGTTGAGCATAAAGTATTCTTAAAGACATTTTGCAACTCATCCACGTGGAGATACCAAGAGAGCAGATGGAAATAGGCATAATGACCCTTTAGAAATGGGTTGAAGGTTACAAGTTATCCTGTAATTGCATTTGCTCAGGGACAATATTTAGTGTTGGGAAAGTGGGGACACAATTGCCTTAAAGTGGCACATACAGCAAGAGGAGACACCATAAGAAACTGAGAAGCAGAATGTGGAAGACCAGGATCCTTTAGTGTCATGGAAGCTATGGGGAGAATCTGTAGTGTTGTACAGATTGTTGAAGGCTTGAGTAGGGTGAGGCCTGAGGCAAAAGCATTGGATTTGTCGATATTTGAGAAAAGGTTTACTGTTAATATCATGATTAAAAGCCAGATTTGGATACAATGAAAATAGCTTATTCCTAGTTAGACTAATAGAGTCATACTTTATTAAGAACTATTCCTACTATTTTTGTTGTTGTCTTACCTTACATAGCCAAAATAATAACCTGAAATATATATATACTTATCTATATGTAAGTTAATATAAATATTATATAAAATAACTCATTGAGAAAAATTGTGGTTTTTATTTTCTACTTTTTTAGAAGTGACTGAACTGGTTGTTTTATATTTTTTTCTTAAAAAGATCTACAATGTGGTCATTTCTGCGTTTAGGATAATAAAACATAATGATCCTAAAATGAAAAATTTCCCCAGCCCTTCTGAAGAATTATGCTGAATTAAACAATGATTAGGGTTGGTAAATTGCATTTATTCACAAATCTGGATTAGACAATTTCAAAGCTTTGACGCAGTGTAACACTCAATTTGGTAGTTGGCTTTGCTTCTGGGTAGGTACAATCATCATTTGATGAGAAGCACTAATTATTTTTAACATTTCTTCCTCTTCTCTGTTATAGGTTGGGTAGGAGGATGTGTCTGGTATCTTGAAGGAAGAGCTATCCAGGAGTCCCCTCACAAGTTCATACATCTTTACAGGAATGTCAACAAGCAGTGGATTACATTTCAGCACTTTAACTTCCTCAAACGCATGGTATGTTTAGAAGACTGTTCTTACTCTGTTGCTTTCTGCCTTTATTTTTCTCTGTATGAGGGAATTTTAGAAATTCCTATTATAGGAAAAGTTTTAAGAGGTACTATTTGAAAAAGACTTTTATTTAGTGTCCTCTTAAGTTTATCCAAAACTTTACTCTCTTGTTTTGGTTATTCTTAACTGAAACCAGAATAATTCTGACATTTGAGGTTAAAAGCATGATCCTGAACTTATTGATTAAGTTTGGAGAAAGATTGAAAACTTCTGGCATATTTCAACTGTGCTAAAGCCAGGAAATCTGAATTGTTATGATACCATGATACTTCTTTTAAAATTCTTTGAAGTTTTGTGAATACATCAGTAATACAGAAATAATTGCTTTAACAATGTAACCCTTTTATTTTCTTAAATCAGCAGTACGTTTAAAAGTTTTCTTAACACTTGTACTTCTGAGTAACTCAAACAAATTGAGAGTTTTTGCAATTTGCTAGCATTTTATAGTAGACATTGATGTTATGATCTCAGTCCTCTTGTAGGTCTTTAGATTCACTCCATGATATTGTGGGCAACCTGGTAAGTTACTGTTAATTACCAGTGAGAGCGTTTGTCATTTTCTCAAATGGAAAATGGTCATAGAATGGCAGAAAAATAGCTGAAAACTCATAGTTGTAGTGTTAGGATGAAAGAACAGCAAAATCATAATCTAACATCATATTTGACATTTCTCTCATCTTTTTTAAACTTAAAGTGCCCAGTTTAACTTAAAAATCAAATTAACTTAAAATCTTAATAAAACTTGATATGTTGATAAGAGATTTAAATATTTAAATGATAGAAATGCTCAGGTTTTTTAAATTGGGGGTCAAGGATAATGGATATTTAGAAGAGAAATTCAAATATGTATAGTACCTTTTATATGTAAACAGAACTCTTCATTCATTCATGAATTTGTAATTCTTATTTAAGACTAGTATATGTAATTTCAAGTCTTTGTGATGTAATGTAAAAGGCATTTATCTAATTTTCAGCGTATAGTAGGCTCTATGTCCCAGGGCTGCCTAGAACTGGTATTAACTCTTGGTATGAGGCTTGGTTTCTTCTCACTTTCTTGCCTTGGCTAGAGTGTAGTGGTGTCATCGGAGCTCACTGAAGCCTCAAACTCCTCAACTCAAACAGTCTGCTACCTTGGCCTCCAGAGTAGTTGGGACTGCAGGCACACAACACCACACCTAGCTAATTTTTAAAATTTTTTTGTAGAGATGGGGGTCTTGCTGTTGCCCAGGCTGGTCTTAAACTCTTGGCCTCAAACAATCCTCCTACCTCGGCCTCCTAAAGTGCTAGGATTACAAGCATGGGCCACTGCACCCAGCCTGATCCATCTTCTTTAACAGCTGTTGAGAAAATTAAATGAGATGTATAGTATATAAAACTATAAAGTACCTCACAAATGTTGGTAGTAGTTACTAATTTTTGCTAGTAAGTAGTAGAGACTGACTCTAAAACCCATGTTCTTTCCTCATACCACACTGCTGTAACGTCATTTAGCCCTGGATTATGCCCTAATACTGAGTCTCTCTCTGTGCTGTTTGCCTAAGAACATGGAAAGTCAACAGGTTGACTTGGGCTCTTGATTCTATAAAACTTTCTCATTGCATTTGGAATGTTAAGCCTCCAGAGGAAATTGTGGAGGAGATGAATAAAAAATGAATTTATCTTTCAAGGAATTTATATGCCTAGATTTTCCAAACCACAGAATTTGAAAACCATTGCTGAGGCATTAATTTTATTCTCTATATCTATCACTATGGTGATTTCCATGTAACAAAAACTCTATAAATACATGCTGAATTGACTAACATTAAATTTGTAGGAAAAGCTTTCCAGTACCATAAAGGTTGAACTGATGGAAGATGTCACTAAACAACCATTTGAGAGTATTTCAGGCCTTGCCTTACAGTAACATGTGGGGTTTTTTTGTTTTTTTGTTTAGTATGTCACACAACTGAACAGAAGCCTCAACCAGCAAGTAAAACCAAAGCCAGAGCCAGTGGCTTCTCCTTTCCTTGAAAAAACATCTTCAGGTCAAACCAAACTAGAAATATATGAAATGAAACCTCTTTCAGCCCCCAATCTGCCTTTGTCCAGAAAGCCGAATGAAAAGGAGTTGATGGAACTAGAGTCTGCCTCAATAGTTGAAGGCTCAGTAGATGCTGGAAAAGAGACAAAAGGTGAAAAGCAGTGGAAAGAGATGAAGCTGCAGGTGGCTGATTTACCAGGAATTTTGGCTCGACTATCCAAAATCAAACTCACAGGTACTTTGTTTTTCTGATAGAGCTAGATACTTACTTGAAACCATTTTTAGTTAAACAAAAAGCTCATTTGATTTACTGCACTGAAAGGAATAATTTGAAACTGCAGATCCTCTCTTAGTATTTTTCCTCTTCCATTTAATTGGGATTTGAAATAAAATTTTCTGAATTCTATTTACACAGAATTGTAAATAATATTATACTTTAAGTGTTGTACTAAAATAGTCTCCCTCTCATTTGCAATTAAAGTAGAAGGCTTATCCTGCTTATTTCTTTGTCTTTAGTGTTTTTACACCTACTATACTTTAAAAATTCGGTAAGATAATGAGTTCTGTAGACTTCGGTTCTGGAATGGGACAAACTGAACTGCTGGGTGTCGTGTGAACCCATGGTGACCACTGAGACTTTCACCTCACTTCTGGGTTTTGCTTCTTGTAGGGCCTCAGAGGTTGTTCCAGGTGTGCAGGGATATAGAGTGCTTCTCTGAAAGGAGATTTGGAGCTAGATTGTTTTTTCCTAATTCTAGTACACTGTACCAAATTTTATTGCCATAATTCTGTAATTTGGTTGTCACAACCACCCTGTAAGTCAGACAAAGCATTATTATTATTATTATTATCCTGCCTCGTAGCTAAACTTTGACATAGCCTATTCTGAGCTAACCTTGTTAAGAAGGTGTGTTCTGTGTGATTCTGCAAACTGAAGACCCGGTCTCTTCTTTTCTTCTTGGATAAGAATAGAGACAGATCATACTGAGTGAATGATAAGGTTAAACCAGTTCTTTGAGGATAGAAAGTGGTAAATAATGTCACTGAGTCAAATGAACAGTTGAGACAGGGAGGCTTTTGAGAATATTAGGAAAAGAGTGGTTTTGCTTGTTTGTTTTTAAAGAGTTGAGCCTGAAATCCAGGGTAAAAGGAGGTAACCCAGACAACAACTTTCCTCAGTGGCCAGCCTCACCTAAAGAAAAGAAAATCCTTTTTGGGGGAATGATGAGTAGACATAGGGGATTTGGTGAAAGAGCTTAAGAGTCTTGCTAAGACTTATATCATGTAGCTTAAAACAGATTAATTGTGCCTGGTGTCCTTGAAAACATGTCTTAGTGCTTTATGCTAGCTAAGCAAGGAATGGTCACGTCTCGAAAGGAGTTCTTTTGTCATTTACGTAGGTGGTGTAAGTGTCATGCTGTTGACATGTTAAGCATGCCTGTAGATAAGTTACAGTCATAAGGATATTGCCCCAAAATTGAGGCCTTTCAGTCCATAGGCATCAGAAGTGACCTCTGTCGACAGCAGGAGCTTCTTTCCTTGTATGCACCATCATTTAACACGGATTCCTTCTCTGCAGGTTCCTTCTCCTCTCTTGCCATCCCGTTTCTGTCAGGAGTACCAGCATTCTTTGCTTCCCTTAGACAAGGGAGTCAATCTTAGAGTCAATCTTAACTCTTTTCTCTCCCTTCTCTTCCTCATCTATAGTCTAACATCTGATGTCACCAAGGGAATCTTTTGTAGTGGATGAGATCTACTTTCTTTTCCCCATTTCTGAAGGTGCCATCCGAGTTCAGGTCCAAACCACATGAGGCTGTTGATATTTGCAGCAGCTCCTAACTGTTCAGATCTCTGCCTTTGTTATCCCCCGACACCCTCCATTGCAGTCCATGCCATCTGGGGATGCCAGACTAATTTTCCCAAGACGGTTGCTTTTGATCTTCCTAACCTACCCAAGAGTCTACAGTTTCTCCGTATTGCCACCTGCCTCAACTCTGCCTGGTGTTAGAGGAGTATTGTCATCTGGAGTGATCAAAGTCTTGCCCCAGTATAACTTTCTTTCCTTTTCTCTGTCCTTCCACCCCACCATTCTTGTCCACCTGCCTTCACAGGAGACTGGTCTGCCGGGACGTAAGTGTCCAGACGGATCCATTCAAGGCCTCTCCATCAATCCTGCAATTGGCTCTGATCTCCCTTCTCAAAACTCAGAATCTGTGACTTTGAAGCCAAGCAGACTTGAGTTAACATCTTGCCTGTGAGGTTTACTAGCCAGTGAGACTTTGGGCAGTTCCTTAACCTTGTTGAGATACTTTCCACATCTGTAATGCAGAAATAATAAATCATTTAGGAATTAAATCACATGATACATTTAAAGCATCCTGCAGCATGCTTGACACACAGGAGGCACTGAAAGTTTCCAGATAATTCCAGGTAAACACTTGACTGTTTAACATGTATTTCCCCTAAGGTTGCTCTGCCTGTGGGAGAGGGTTGAGGTGAATGAGTGTTTACTAGGCAGGGAAGACAAGGAGGGGAATTGTAAGCAGGGGGAGAAGTCTTTGCAAAAGCAAAGAAGTCTGATACATCCTGGCACGTTCGGAAAACTGCGGTGTGACTGAGTAAGACAGTATGACTTGACTGTCATGTAGGAAAGGCGCTTACTGAGAGTGAAGAGCTAGGCAGGGGTCATGTTGTCTTATTGGCATGTGTATCATGCTGAAGAGTTGGGCCATTATACCACAGGTCTGCAAAGTCCTGGAATGTTCTTTGGAGGGATATGGGCACTTTGCGTTTTATCTTATTTATTTGGCTTTTAAGTGTTTTTAAATTACTATTAAGTTGGTATAGGCTTATTGCAAAAAAAATTCAAATAATACAAAAACATACATTTTAAACTGAGAAAATATCCTTTCCTCCCATGCTAGATAAAACCCCTATATGAAATGCAGCCTTCTCTATATAGACACACATTGGAGATATAGCTGTGGTTGTATGTTTTCTTCGATAGAAATAGGATCTCTCTCTCACACACACACACACAGAGTTCTGCAACTTGCCATTTTCTTGTAACAGTGTAGCTTTAACAGTATTTGACAGTATTTACCTCACTGTATGCTATTCCGCTATACCAGTGGTCCACAACCTTTTTGGCACCAGGGACCAGTTTCATGGAAGACAATTTTTCCATGGACCCGGGGGTGGGGAGGGATGGTTTTGGGATGATTCAAGAGCATTACATTTACTGTGCAGTCAAACCTCTCTGCTAATGATAATCTGTATTTGCACCTTCTCCCCAGCACTAGCATCACCACTCAGCTCCACCTCAGATCATCAGCCATTAGATTCTCACAAGGAGCACACAACCTAGATCCCTCGCATGCGCAGTTTACAGTAGGGTTCGTGCTCGTATGTGACTCTGATGCCTCCACTGGTCTGATAGGAGGCAGAGCGTATGCAGTGATGCAGGCGATGGGGAGAGCTGTAAATACACATGAAGCTTCTCTTGCTCACCCCCTCTTCACCTCCTGGTGTGTGGCCAGGTTCCTAACAAGCATAGACCAGTACTGGTCCACAACCCAGGGTTTGGGGATCACAGCATTGTAGGGATCTACCATTATTAACTAATCTTCTACAGGTAAACATTTAAAGTGTTTCCAGTTTTTTGGTATTAAAAAGCAATTTTGTGATTAACTTTTATGTACGTAAGTCTTTGTATAATTAGGTGAGTTTATAGGATGTTTAGATAGCTAGCTGTAGATATTGGAGGTTTTGATAGATTAACCAATTTGTTCCTAAGAGATAGTATAATTTATACTCCCTCCAACAGCATATGAAAATCTGACTCCCTGTCTATACTGTACTCCTGCATAAACAGTCTTTACCAGTTTTGCCAATTTGATCATTGAAAAAGATTTTGTGGGAGTAAATTTCATTTGTTTAAGTTTTGGTAGGATTTAGTATCTTTTTCTCTATTTTGGTCATTTGTATTTTCCCTTTTATTATTTGCCTCTTATATCCTTGGTCATTTGTTATTGACTTTTTAGAGTTCTTTATAAATAATGAAAATCAGCATTTCCTCCATCATATTTGTTACAAATATTTCTTTCATGTTTTGCCTTTTTTCTTTATTTGAGGTGTTTTGTTGTTTAGTGTTACTTTTGCTCCACTGAGATTTTTAACTTTTATGTATTCAAATTTACTTGCGTTTTCATGCTTAGAAAGGTTTCACCACTCTGTGGTTATAAAAAACATTCACTCTTGTTTTCTTCTGATACTTTTATATTTTTGTGTATTCTCTAAGGTTTTGAGACCATCTGGAATATATTTCAGTAGAAGGAATAGGATTAAGAAAACTTCTGTGGTAGTACTGTTGAGCAAGTATCACCTGCTTTTGTAAATAATTTTATTGGAACCCAGCCATGCCCACTTATTCTGTGCAGATACCATGCTACAGTGACAGTGGAGTAATTGTGACAGAGACCTTATGGCCTGGGAATCCTGAAATATTTACTATCTGACCCTTTGCAGTTTGCCAGCCTGCTTTTAGAGAGCACGGAGCAGTGCGAAGCAAGAATGATGGCTGACAGATAGTGGTAGCCAATTGAGAAGTGATTTGGGCCTGAACTGAGGCTGTCGTGGGGAAAGAGAAAAAGGGAGACAGTGAGAGAAGCATGAAGGAGGTAGAAGGAACAGAACCTGCAGTAGATACAGCGGAGAGTTACACAGGCGTGAAACACAAGTTGAGGACGTGGAGTTGCAAAGGATTTGAATACATTCAGGTGAAGCAAATATTGTCTAGCTCTCCGGGCCCTGTTCTCCTTGTTTATTTTACTAGACCTTACCCAGCTCACAGAGAGAGCATAGTGTGCTGACCTGTGGAGCCAGACTCTGCATTCAAGCGCTGGCTCTTGCTAGCTGAGTGACCTTGAGCAAGTTCCATAATCTCTCTGTACCTCAGTTTACGCATCTGTAAAGTAGGCATAATAATAGTACCTACTTCATAGGATTGTTCTGAGTATTAAATGAGTTAACATTTGCAAATGACATAGAAGTGCCTGGTACATGTTAAGAGCTATACACATTTCTTAAAAAAATAAATTTGTTACCTGGCTGTTCCCATAGGCATTTGAGTTTGCTGCCTCTGCTCTAGAAAAAATTCCAGGCTTCTGATATGGAAAACTGGATGAATGATGGTATTGAGACTTAGGAATGTGAATATGGAAGGAAGAAACAGGTTTGAGGAAAAGGTGGTGAGTTTGATTTTGGACAAATGAAATTTGAGTTGCCACTGGCATATCCAGATGGAGAGGTCCACTGGATGGCTTACTGTAAAGGACAGGAGCTCAGATAGGACACTGGGCTGGGAGAACCAGGGGTCTTCAGCATGGAGTTGGCAGTGAAGGTTACCAAGGTCAGTGTGTGACCAGGCAGAGGGCCCAGGATAGGACTTTGGGGTTTATCTCCTTTCAGGGATTGGGTAAAGTATGTAATGGAGACTGGTGGGAAATGAATCGTCAGAGGAAGGAAAACAGGAAAAGGCTGTGTCACAGAAGCCAGAAGAGTAGAACCAGTTCCTAAAGGAAGTGATCAACACTGTTAATTGCTAGAGGTCTCCTAAGAAGCCTGGCTAGAGGGAATTATTTTATTATTTGGCATTTAGGAAGTGAGTGTTGACTGGTTGCTAAATCAGGAAATAATTATCAGTGTTTCCTCTTCTTAGAGTCTTTAGTGAACTGCTTTAAAAATTCATTTAAAATGATTTCTTAAAGTTTATTCTCATAATGCTTATTTCATTAGGAACAGAGGAAAGTATGATAACTGGTTTAACATCAAGTGGTTTTTTTTGGCCACAGCTTCCTGCCTTCATACTGGCTATTGTATTGTTTTCCTTTTATGTAGCTTATATGTTTGTATATCTGAGTTGGCATTTAAGATGCAGGGTTTGATATTTAAAACATAGTGTCTGAAATCTCAAGCAATTATTAAATTAATCATTTAATAGTACATGCTGTGTGTTATATGGTGCACGTCAACTCATTGGTTGCCAGATGTCAGTGTGGTGAGGAGCACTGTGGCATGCTTGTTAGAATGGCGATTCCTGGCCACTGTTCCCAGTGATGCAGATCCCCTAGGGCTGGGACAGGACCCAGAGATCTGCATATTTGACAAGCACAGCAGATGATTCTAAGGCAGGTGGTCCTGGACCACACTTGGAGAAAGTGAAGTAGGTGTTATGGGAGCAGTGAGTACAGTCCCAGACTGAGTGGTCTGGCTGGATATGGAGAGAGCTCACCTGGGGAGAGCCAGAGCAGCCAGCTGCTTCCACTGGCAGCAGGGAAAGCCAGCTGGGCAGGGTCTGGACCACACAAGAGATGTATGCGAAAGCAGCATGCACCAAGGAAAAAGGGAGCAGCAGCCTCACCTCCACACACAGATGGAAAAGTCCCAGGGCAGTAAATTTTCCCTTGTATCATTTTATATATTCTGTGCCCCAGGTTTCTGCATAAACTAATTGAATTAAAGTCATTTCCTTCTGCTTATTCCATTTAAAGAAGCAGCACCCTTTGGGTGACCCCTACCCTTTTATCTGACCTTTTACCTCCCTATTTAGTTTATTACTTGAATTCACACATGTCTTGGAGTCAGCAAGATTTTTTCTTTAAGAAAATACCTGGTATCTATCAATTGATTTCGTTTAGACTCTTAACATCTTGCGCAATTCATTTATAGCTAATGATAGCTGAGGCAGAAATATCTGGTAGTCAGCGGTCACTTTTATAGAATTGGTCTTTCTTTCTTTGCCCTCCTTTTGTTTATAGCTGTAATATACTGGGGGTAATTAACTGTAGAATAAGTGAAAGGCCATAAAGTGATCATACTTATATTTCATTTGTAGAATAGCAAGGTAGCAGCAGCCTGATGCCTTGGCATTTATGCCAGGATATGGGCCAAGTGTTTGCTGGTGCTAATAACATTTAAAGATTTTTTTTTTAATGAAAGGAAGTAAGACTGAGTTTATAAAGAAGGAATAATATGTCTCCCTTGCGTTTCTCTTGCCAACTGAGCTATTTACAATATGTTTTTGGAGTTTGTTGCATGGACCACACTGGGGCGAAGAAATTTTATTTGGATTAGGATCATAAGAGGCTTTGGTGACTCAACTGAGTTTGTACTTAATATAGGTCAATAAAAGCAGAACTTTCTTCCTGAATAACATCTGTACTGAAAAGCTACAACACATTTTCTGAGACCAGAACACAAAAACAGATTGTTTATTAGAACCAGTAGATTATGCTGTTGATGGAACTGATATTAAGTACAGTCTATCAACATATAGATTTTTTTTCCCCTAGAGCCTAGAATGCTACATTTTATTAAAAGAAAAAAGTAGGAGTAAAAAATACAAATTCATTTTAGATTGCTTGTATTGTTTTTAAAAGTCAACTTACTGTAATCTTCAGTTATTAAATATTTGTATCAAGGGGTTTTCATGTTTCATAAAAATGCTATTAATAATTGAGTGAAATTATGTTTATTTCTTCAATTTTACTTTATATTTTGATATAATTAACTTAATGATATACTTGCTAAATGTTACAGTAGTATTTTTAATTATATAACTTATAAGTATTTATTTTTAGAAAAAATAGAAAATACACATAAGCAAAAAAGAGAAGATTGAAATTCCCCTGTAATTTTACCATCTCAAAATAAAACCATTTTGAAGATTTTGGTGTAATTATCTTCTAGAACTTTTTTCTGTACATTCCATTCTGTTTATATCTTTTTGTATCAATATGTCTACCCTGTTTTTGGTGTCTTTTTAAAAATTTAAAAGTAGTGTTTTCTCAAAACAAAAACACATAATTTTATACAAAAAGTCCCCTTCAGGCCATGCAGTAACCAGATTTTTTGCAGACAGTTTTGTAACCTTTATCTGTGCACATTCTGTGTTGTAATGTTAAGCACAGCTTCTGGAGTCAGACAGGCTGGGTTGGAAATCCTGGTGAACAGTATGCTGGTTTTATGATCATAGGCACGTTTTTCAAGTTTATAAGCCTCAGTTTCTTCATCTGTAAAATGGGTATAATCCTACTCAAAAGATTGTTTTGAAGATTATAAGCAATAATGCAAGTAAATAATTTACTGCCATACCCAGTAAATGTTAAGGAAGGGTCAGTTGATATTATATTATATTAGTGAGTAGTTTTCTACTGTGTTTGTTTTATAACCATGGGGTCATATTACAAATTCAACATTCAGTTATTTACTTTCTTCCTTAAATAGTATATCACAGACATACTTCCTCATTAATACAATTAAATCTACCTTTTTTTCCAAAGGTTGATAGTATTCGATAGTATGGATACGTTGAATTTATTGAACTGTTTTCTTATTAATGGATATTTATATAGTCTCTTATTTTTTGCTATTAGAAATCATTGTACATATGTTTGTGTACATATTTCTGAAAGTTAGCTCTGTAGAAGTATACCTTTATTTTTAATGCATATATAGCATGCCATTGCATAGTTACACCGTAATTTATTTACTTCTATTTAGATGGTTTTCATTTTGTTATTATTATGAATAACACTGTAGTGAATATCTTTGGAGCCAAATCTGTGATGATTTTCCCAGGATAAACATATATAGGTAGACTTGATAGGTCAAAGGGTATGCATGCTTTTAAAGTTTTTGATTTCATGACAGATTTTCCCCAAGAAAGGTCTTACCAGTTTATGCTGGCCAACTCACCGTACCTTCACCAATGAATGCTAGATAGTAATGTATTTTTCTAAATAACTCTGCCAGTTTCCTGTGTGAAAATGGTGCTTAAGTTTTTAATTTTGTATCTAAAACTACTGATGAGGTTTTATATTTTTCATATGTCAGTTGGTGATTTATATTTCTTCTGTTAATGTCCTGCTTGCCTTCCAGCCTTCTCTTCTGTATTTGTCTTCATTTATTATTTGTAAGTGTTCTTTATGTATTAAGAATTTGATCCTATTATATATATCCGTTGTAAATGTCTTATATATTACATGTTGTTGGCTTCTTGCTTTCGTTTATCATTCATTTGATGTGCAGAAGTTAATTTTATATAAACAAATCTATAAATCTTTTGCCTTGTGGATTTCTGGTATTTGTGTCATGCTTAGGCCTTCCCACATGAAGATTTTATTAATAAAGTATTCATCTACATTGTTAACCTTATGTTTTATGATTTTATATTAAAATTTATCATTTATAGGAAATATATTTTGGTCAATAGTATAAAGTGGAGATATACCCAATTTTTAAAAAGTCATTAACTAGTGTTGGAATGTTCTTTTTATAAATTTAAGAATTTGTGAAGCTCTATCCCTGTAATAACCCCCTCTATTCCATTCATTGGAATTTTGATATGTTTGAGGATGAATTGAGATCTTTACTATATTGTATCATTTTCATTTATCCTAATCTTTTTTTATGCCTCTTAAGTTTTATAGTTTTCTTTAAATAGATCAATATATTTACTGAAAAATTAATTTGGTGGTATTTTAAAATTTTTTTTCAGTTGATTATTTCTTGAATTTTTCAGTAATACGATCAAGTAACAATCAGATTATCTCTTTTTTTGTATTTATACTAATTATTTCATTTTCTGGTAGTTGCCTCTTTGCTATACTCTTTCTATTGACCTTCCCTCGTTATAACTTTTGACTTCTTTCTGAAAGATCTGAAATTTATCATGTACAACACTTACTTGATTTTGTGCTATTATTTATTACATCTCATGACTATGGCAGTTCTGTATACTACTTTTCTTAACCTACTTTATCTGTTTCATGAGGTTTGTTTTTGTGCTAGAGTATACAAATTTACTTTTTCTACTGATTCAACTGATATTCATTGAGCACCTATCATGTTTCAGAAATACTCTCGTAAGTATCGTGGACAGAATAAGGTGTGTATGGCTGACACAGTCCTTGCTCTCGTGGGTCTTAACTCTTTAGGAGGAGCTTATAGTTGAGTGGTTCCATGGTGCATCTTTTTCAGAAATACATTCAACCTCTTTTTATTCCATGCTACTTTTTTTTTCTTTTATATTGTAGAATCTTTTCTATGAGTCTTACGTTGACCATTTTACTTTATCTTTATCCATTCCTGAATGAAGACAACACTGTTCTAGACAGTAGTTTGTATCCCTGAACGAATAGAAGCTCCATGGGGATGGGGTGTTTTGTCTGTTTACACTGTTACTTTTTCCATGCCTGTGGCAGTGCCTGGCGTGTAGTAGGTGCTCATTATGTATTGATTGAATGGATGCACGGTTGGATCTTCTTTCATCACCCAACAGTTTCACTTGATGGTGTTGGGCTTCTCTCACATGTTAAGCAAGAGGCATGGAGGCTACAGTTTGCATTACAGGCATAGCAGTCCTGTGCCCTGAAGGGGATGAGGTTTTTTTTTTACCGTTTTTCTGAAACCACAGTGCCAGTGTCCTGCTTCCCAAACCTGGCTTTTAGTGCCATCTGTGTGTATTCTCGGCAAATGGTGCGTCTGTGTCCAGCCTCTTCTCTGGTGCCACGGCTTGCTGAGTTGGAAGGATACCCCAGTGTGCCAGGGTGTGGTGGTAGTGTGTGGCCTGCTACACTGGATGGAGGCACTCAGGAAGTTTTCTGCGTTGTCTCAGTGAGTATTATGTCAAGGCTGCTTCCTTTTTGGTATGACCACTCTGGCCCTTTCTCTCCTGCTAGCTGTGATGCAGCTTCCTCCAAGCACTCCTGTACTGTGAGTGTCAAGGGACTTTTCATGGAGTGGGCCCATCTCTCCCACGGTCTACCCTGGCCTCTGGCCTTGCTCCTCACCAGGGAGGAATAACGGGTACAGTCAGGGTAGCCTTTATTTCCCGTATTTATCCATCTCCTCATTAGTGGCTATTTAGGCAGTCTAATTTTTTGCTATTTAAGTAATGAAAGAATGAGTTAAGTTCTCAGTAACTGTGTTCAATTTGGTCTCATCTGTACTATATTTAACAAATATTTCTTGAGGTTTTTAGTATCCTGTCTTTACGTAATTTATTGCTGATGTAGGTTTTTCTCCAATTTTCATTTTTATTCCATCATTTCAGTTGGTTTCTCTGGGGTTGGGGCTATGTAGATGCTTTAGCCAATGTTCTAATTTAGACAAAAAATATATTTAGGTAGGCTACTCTATTTTCTGATGATGTAATTGTTAAGATGGGCTTTAATTGTCTAAAATTCAATTTGATTTTAATTGAACCGCTTGTAAGTGGAAGATGCTGTGGTAGATGCCGGAGGGAAGGTAAACATAAATTTTGTAAGGATGACAATCACTCAAAAAATATTGACAACTTTAAAGAGAGAGAGAAAATTAAAAAAATATGAATTGAGAAGGGCCTTAGCTGCACATAAGTGAAAACTTGAAAAACAGTGACTTAAATAAGTAAAATGTTTACTTTTCTTGTGTATCAAGGATTCTGAAGTTAGGAGTCTGGAGCTAGTGCTTACAGATGTTGCTCATGTACCTAGTACTTTCCTTTTCTCTGTCATTATTAGCTATGGCTTTTGCCCTTAGGACCACAAAATGATGCTCACACCCTCCTCATCATGCTGTGTTCCAGGCAGAAAGAAGGAAAGAGGGGAAAATGTGGAAAGGCAGAAACCTTCTTTTAAGACTTTGCGCCTCTTTATTTGGGAAGGAAAGCTGTTGATGAGAGCTTCTCCTTGTATCTCATTGGCCAGAACTGTGCAAGATGGCTACCTCCAGCTGCAAGGGAGGTTGTAAAGTATGGCACAATTCTTAAATTTATCATTTTAAAAGCCAAAACATCTGAAATCCAGCCTGGATAACTCTGACAGTAGCCAACTTCTCTGTGTCTTCATAGTCCCCACAGGGCTGTCTCATTATGCAAGCCATCCCTTCCTGCAAGAGAGTGTGAAGCTGCCCACTTCTTCCCTACTCAGTTTTTCCCGTAGGAAAATAAAACACCACCCTTTAATCTGCTCTGTGATTGCCACCACATATGTGTGCTTCATATGTAGTATATTTAAATGAAGACTGATTTGCCAACTCGACATTTACTTTTCTAGTAGTGGTTGTGGATGTGTACTGATCTGTCGGCAGTTTCTCCCTATCATCTTGATCATCAAATACACGTTTTGAGACTCCTGGTTTGTGTTGAGTTATAGTCAGTATTGGCTGTGCAACAGAGGACAGCCAGCTGGCCCAAGTAGACATCTTCACGAAAAAGTGTAAGTAGGTAGCTGAACAAAGAAACAAGCCCTCAGTAGATATTAAAGAGCACCATGAAACTTTCTTGTCTCTCACTTCTTTGTTGCACTCAGTCCTTGAGGACTTAGGTATCTTGCTCAGTTTTCTTCTTCACCCAAATTTCCGCCATCAACCTAGAGAACTACGCTTTCTCTATTGGTTCTCAAACTGTATATGCCTTCCAAGATACTCCGGGGCCTTGTTCAAATGTCCAGGCATCACCTCCATACATTTCCTTCACTCTAGGTCTGGGTTGGGGCCTGGGAATCTGGCCCTGATACAGGTGGCCCCCAGAACACACTTTGAGAAACACTCTTCTTATCAGGAGCACCCATTCAACACCCTCTTTCCTAGCCCCTCTTTACTCTCAGCAAACTACCTTGCTTCCCATTACTCACAAAAACATAGGTGTAGTTCCCATCAAGTGGGCACTCTGCAACTTCCTGCTAACCCAGTTTAGCTGAATTCTTACCCATCATTGCCTTTCCTGCCCTCTGCCAGTTCTCTCCTTGTCAGCACCTTTAACCTGACACCTGGGTCCTCTTCTATTCTGCATGTCAAAGCAGATCTCCCTCTACTCTGGAGGGGATGTTTTCTGAATCCATTGAGGGAACTGTATTATTGCATCTCAACCTGCAGGTCATACTTGCCCTGTTGCTTAGTAATCATTTTGGGGTATTATGAAGCGCTTGGTTTCCAGTTCAAAACAAAGCATGGTAGTATCTCATTTATTAAGATTAAAGAGTGAAATGCTGAGAGAAGTGAATTTTTGAAAGAATGTTACAAAATTGTCTCTTTAAGTACTAAAAAGGAAGTTTTTACTCAACTGTGTATTTTGGAAAACCTTCCTAAAATGTACTATAAAATTTTAACTTTACTGATAGCTTTTTAAAAAGTATGAAATAAAAGAGGGAAATAGTGAATTTGGAGGTTAAGAATGAGAAGAGGAATACTGCCACCTCAGTGAGCTTTTAAAAGGATACAGAGATGCATTTTGTCCATATTTACTCTTTGAGATGTCTTATCCGTAGGTGGGGAGTGACTTCATCTGGAGCACTCTCTCAGCCTGTGGCTTTTGTGTTTGCTACTCCTTCTGTCTCAGACCTGTACATCTCACCATCTTCCCTCTTTGCCAGGCTAACTCCTTTTCATCCTTCATTCTTCAACTTGGACGTCACTCTTGGGAAGCCTTGTAGATTAGGAGGCCCTTCTGTATTCTTCACAGAGTTCTTCACCTGCTGAATCCCGGTCACATTGTATTGTATAATAATTAATGCCTATTGACTTTTCTAACTCTTCGTCAGGGTCGAAGCCCCAAGAGGGCAGGGATCACATCTATTTTGGTGACTGTTGGATTTGCATCGCCCAGTTCAGTGCTTTACACGTAATAGGTGCTCAAAAAATAGTAGCTCAATGGAAAAAAAGGTGTAATGACTCCATTGTCACCATTTGCAGAATTTTGAGCAGGTTAGCCTTTTGGTTACAAATAATTGATTATTTTACTATGCTGTAATAGTTTAATGCCTAGTGATTACTGGAAAGTATTGTATCTCAACCAAGCTACTTTAGGCTGCTATGCTTTTGTAGTTGCTTGACCTGCTTTTCATAATGTCTCTTTCACCTGCTGTCATTGTGCCCTCAAGTTTTTAGTCTGCTACCTTATTTTGTACTCAGCATACCTGTGAAGGATTGGAGATGGCCCCACTGTGTTCCTCCTCTTAAAGGTCATCAAATTTGTGAAAACTGTACCCCTTGAAGCTCAGGGGAATCCTCAAAGACTTTGCTCTGCTTTGTTCTGAATGATTTAGTCTCCAGCAAAGAAATTTTTTTCATGTAAGTAGTGAACATAAATTTTAGGGTCGGCAAAGGACTATTGATTTCCAGTTTCACTTAATGGGACAGCAGTACCAATAAGGGAATTCTTCCAGGTGATCTTCTAAAAAGTTTCTAGCAAGAAGAAAGTTCCTTTGAATAGAACATAACCAACATAACCAACATTGTTACATTACTATTTAATTACTAAGAGTAAGTGAAAATTCTCAGTGAAGAAATAATGATACATTAGTATATGTGTGTCTTTAGGTCATCCAGGTGTGAAGAACAAGTGAGTAGGTCCATTTTATTCACCTGTTACTTCTGTTGTACAAAATAATCAAATGCAGCGAAATACCAAATATTGTCAAAATCAGAATGATACTTGAAATGAAGACTTAATCTTAATTCTGTATTATTTTAAATGTTTATCTTGTAAAATGTTCTCTGGACAGTCACACTCATAATTTTGTTATGAAACTGAGATAAAGCTTTGCTTTTTTAGCAGAAACTGCTCAACTAGCAATTTCTTTTTGCCAAACTCTTTTTTGAGAAAACATGTTTGTGCTTAAAAGTTTCAGTTTCATGCATCAGTTTTAGTTTATAGTCATCAGTTTTACGGAGAAATGCTTTAATTAATTAAAAGGTTGTAAAGTGTTGGTTACTGAGTATATGAAATGTAGCGAGAAGAAATGTTTCTTTATCGGAAAGAAAAAAACTAAAAATAGGATGATAAAGTAGTAGAGTTCTTTGGTTCAAGGAAGAACAATTGAATTGAAAGAACAATTAATTGAAAGAACAATTTAAGGAAGGATCTCACTCACTGTTGCATAAATAGCTTAATACAAACAACTTTTATTTACATATTTATCAGAGCCAATAGATACTTCATTTTCCTTTTTCTGAATGTGAACTGTAAATGCAAACCAAATGCTCTCTGGTGAATTGCCTTGGTGACCACATTTAAATGCTTCATTTTCGTAACGGTGTTGCTGGGTAAATTTGATGTATGAGATTTAATGTGGTCCCAGCATTTTCAGACAAACTTTGGTGATTAAGTATATAACAAAAAGAAAGAGGAAAACAGAAAGCCCTAATAAGTTCTTAGTTTTGCAGCGGTGTTATTAAAGATCTTTATAAAAAGTCTTTTAACCAGAAGTAGTTATGGTTTATAATTGTTACCGCTGGTTGATATCCTTTTATGTGACTGAGAAAAAAATACCATGTCTCTCATCAATTGAGTTTTCTTCTGAACTTAAAAATAAGCATAAGAATTACTGCCTTCTTTGATATGCGTGTTGGTAAAATGACCGTATTAGGAAGTTCACAGAATGCTGCCAAGCTGTGAAGCCTAAAAAACTCACTTAAATTAGAAATTCAACCATTTGAATCTTAAGGTGTTAATAGAAATGAAGATAGAGATGGAAATAATAAGTTCAACTATTTAGTAAAAAATAAACTCACATTTGAAAATCAGAAAAGACTTAACTCCCACCTCTGAATTAGGTTATATAATTTTGAACTTTGAAATTTACTAAAAAAACTTATTCCATTGTTTGGATACATACATAAAGAGAACCACATACAAATTCATTACCTGCCTATTCTTGGTTAGTACGTTAAAGAACTTTAAAGAGAATATGTCTCAGGTTCGTGGGGTTTGGTTTACAATATTGCACAGTATCTGCTGTCAAGGATAATGAGATATAATAGATCGCAAGGATAATTTGAAATCTATAAAGAATCTCAAAATCCATTTAGTCAGTGGTTTTGATCTTTCTACCAAATCTTTTATCAGAATTGATAATTATCCAAATTTATTTATTGGAGTTTTGTTTTTCTCTTAGTTCTGTAGGAGTCAGTGCTAAAAAATAGTGAGGCATTAAGACAGAGATAATAATAATAAGAAAGCAGGATGTAGACGACCTATTTTTGAATATAATCCTTACAGTTATTTTTAATTGATGATTTCAGAAAGGAAATGAAGTACATTAATTATGCTTATTCTCAGAGACCAATAGTTCCCAAAGTAGTGAGCCTTAAAGATAAAATTCTTGATAAAGCTACTTCTCCAAGAAAACCTCTTGCATATTATATTGGAAAAGGCAGAACCTTTCAAGGGGTTCATTGCTGCTCTGGAAAGTGTGCTGTGAGGTTAGAACTAGGGAGGCTGGCTAAATTTGTACTGAAAGTCTTGCAAAAGCCTCTCTTTACAGGTGACAAGTAAAGCTTTATGGGTGACAAGTAAAGCTCCCTCTGTTGCAGATGTAACAGTATGTGTGGCAGGATTCCTTCTACCCACCCCCAACAAGGAGCTCACTCCTCTGGGACTCCTTACAATTTTCCTTAAAACCTTTAGAGTAAGAAACATTATCATGAATCCAATGCCAGGGATACAGGGTGAAAGCTTACCTTACCTGGTTTGTGATTCTGTAATCTGCAAGGTGATTGTGTGTGGGTGTATGTGTATTTTCTGTTCATTTAGTGGCATTTTCTTTTTCTCAAAATGCATCTTTGGAGTATGTATTAAAGAATATCCTATAAAGCTGAGAGCCAAATATTGTACATAAACCATATGACTCTCTTGATTAGACCCTGGATTGATTTCACTGCCACTGATTTGCATATGGTTCTCCATATAGAAAATCAGACATTAATACCTACCATTGCTTGCTTTGCTGTTTATTTTAGAGTAGGGTTCTCCAAAGTTTATTAGTCATGTACTTTATCATTAAAAATAATTTTAAGCATACATAGGTATATTTATAATATTTATGCTATTTATATATAAATATATATAACATAAATGCATAATTATTTATAAATAAAATTTATGTACTCTTACACTGATACATTCATTTTAAGACACACAAAATGTGGGTTTTAGCAAAGCAAAGCAGCCTTTGCTTTAACTGCTTGTTTTTATTCAGTAATGAAGGCCTATGTCACCACATTCAAAATGCTTGCCATCCTACCCAGGCTCTCCTCTCTCTCCACCTAGTGCACTGCCATGGCCTTTAAGTGGTTCCCTGAGTAAATTTTCCACCATTCCAATCAGTCCTCTGTTGCTGATGATGGACTAGTCTTTCTTAAATGCTACCTTTGTTACAGTACATATTAGTTTTCTGTTACACAAAACAAATTATCACAACTTAGCAGCTTAAAACAGCACAAAGTTATTGTTTCACTGTTTCCACAGGTCAGAAGTCCAGACATGAGGTGGCTAGACCCTCTCCTCAGGGTCTTACTGGTGTTGGTCGGTACTGTCATTCTCATCTGGGGCTCAAGTCCTCTTGCAGGCTCACTGGTTGTTGGCAGAATTCATTTCTTTGCAACTGTAGGACCGAGGTCCCTGTTTGCCTTCTAGCTGCTGGCATGGACTGCTCTTAGCTCCTAGAGGCTACGTGTCAGGTTGCTCTCATAAGCAGTTTTCAGCAGGGATGTTTGTCTTCTTCCAGGTCAGTTAAGGGTGTCTTAGTCCATTTTCTGTTGCTTAGAATAAAATACCTGAAACTGGGTAATTTATAAAGAAAAGGAATTTATTCTTCCCGTTATGAAGGCCAGGAAGTCCAAGGTAGAGGGGCCACATCTGGTAAGGGCTTTCTTGCTTGTGGGAACTCTCTGCAGAGTTCTGAGGTGGCGCCACAGGGCATCACATAGAGAGGGGGCTGAGTGTGCCAGCTCAGGTCTCTCCCTCTTCCTGTAAAGCCACCAGTCCCACTCCCATGATAAGTCATAATCCATTAGCCCATTAGTCCATTAATTCACAACTGGATTAGTCCATTCTTGAGGGCAGAGTCCTCATGACTCAATCACCTCTGAAAAGAGGCCCTACCTCTCAATACTGCCACTTTGGGGATTAAGTTTCAACATGAGTTTCAGAGAGGACAAATGTTCCAACCATAGCCCAGAGCATGTCTAATTGTGATTGTTTCCAAATAAAATTTTTAAAAAATTTATAGGGAATGTAGTAGGAACTTCTCCCTGGAGAAGGCAGACAGATACAAGACTGTATTTGGTGAATACCTGTAAATGGTGGGACCTGGAAGAAGGCAGCCCTGGTCAGTCTTAGGTCAGGCCTATGGTTTGGAAGGGATTGGCTGATAGAGCTGCAGTCGTGCTAAGATTGGGCCTAGATATCAGGACTGCATTTAGTGAAGGCTGCTACTGAATCTGTTTTCATGGGGAAGCTTGGGGTTCTCTGGCTGGCCACTCAGCCAGGAGCAGGGATGGGTCAGACTCCGTTGGTGTGGGAATATTACTCTCCCGTGAGCTCCCAGTCATCTCTGGGCCTGCAGTGCAGTGGCTCTCAGCCTATATCGGATGGGTCATGCTTCGTTGGCAGCATTGATTTTATGTTTATTTGTGAAGGGACAGAATATGAGATTACCAAGTAAAATATAATTTCAAGTGTTATTAATGAAAGAATATATTACATTCACTTTTAATGAGATCCTGGTGTTGCAAAATGATTCCATGTAATGAATCCTAGGAAATCAATGAAAAGTTTAATTACCGTTGTGGCAGTGTTGTATGAGAATATTGCTTTGGTCAATTTTACTTGTATAATTTATCAATCCTCTCTGCCTTTCTCTTTTAAATTAATTACTTTGATGAAATAAGTATGAATATATCCTTTGTTAGCTTTTGGTCTTTTATAGAAATATGTTACAAAATTCAAATTTCCTCCTAGTAATAATAATAATAATAGTTCCTATCTTTATATATGTATCACCATGTATCAATTGTACATTTTGAAATTAAGCAGTATTTCCATTTTGTAAATTTAGTCATTGTTATGTCTTACTAAAACATTGTCCTTTTCCCTTTGTCAGTTTTTTGCAAACCACTTTTTGTCTCTTTTGTCAATTTATCAGTAATCCCATTAATCAAAAATTTGATGTGCTTTTCTGTGTTATTTATCACCCAATCAAGCTATGGAGTGAGTAAAAAGAGTAACAAGGTACTTCCTCCTCTGATTAACAGTTTTGCTTTCATGTAACTACATACCCTTTTTAATTTTAAACAAAGTGAATTTTATTTTTAGAACATTTTTATTTTTGACAGTTCAATGATTATGGTACTTTCTTACCCACTGTGATGGTGATTAACTTTTAAAAATTTGTTTATTAAGCACAATACAAAATGTTGATCTGGATGTACCCCTGGTATCCATGCGGGATTGGTTCCAGGACCTCCCTCAGAAGCCAAAATGTGCAGTTGCTCATGTCCTTTTATAAAATGGCATAGTGTTTGCGTATAACCCATACACTGTATACTTTAAATCACCTCTAGATTACTTTTAATACCTGATGCAGGCCGGGCGCGGTGGCTCACGCCTATAATCCTAGCACTCTGGGAGGCCGAGGCTGGTGGATTGCTCAAGGTCAGGAGTTTGAGACCAGCCTGAGCAAGAGTGAGACCCTGTCTCTACTAAAAATAGAAAGAAATTATCTGGAAATATATATATATAGAAAAAATTAGCCGGGCATGGTGGCGCATGCCTGTAGTCCCAGCTACTCGGGAGGCTGAGGCAGGAGGATCGCTTGAGCCCAGGAGTTTGAGGTTGCTGTTAGCTAGGCTGACGCCACGGCACTCTAGCCCAGGCAACACAGTGAGACTCTGTCTCAAAAAAAAAGAAAATACCTAATGCAATGTAAATGCTATGTAAATAGTTATTATGCTGTATTTTTTAGGGAATAATAGCAAGAAAAAAGGGCTATACATGTTCAGTACACATGCTTTTTGTTTGTTTTCAAATATTTTCTATCTAAGGTTAGTTGACTCCATGGATGTAGAACACATGGGTACAGAGGGCTAACTGTAGTTATTTATTTTGGTGACTCTGGACTTTACTAATTATACAGTGAGAAAGTTATAGTAGATTTTCTTTTAACTACTGCAGTTGTTTATGAGTAGGCTACTTTTGGTTTAAGATTCAAGGCCTTAACATACAGTTAAGAATTATTTCAACTGATTTGCTCTATGGATAGGAGCAATCTACTTAGTTTCATTCTGAGAGAGAAAACCTTGCAGTCTCTTTTCCCTCAAATTCTCTCATTGATACCATCAGCCTACCTTCCTGCATGGTAGAATTCTTCTGGTACAACTGAGAAGTTGCCCAGACGTTAAGGACTTTTCTTCTAGTCCTGGCTTGTCACTGTGCAGTAAGTGAGAAGTTGCTGTTGAGCCACACAAAACAATATGATTCTCATTCTTTAATGTGACCTGTCCGTGAGCTTTTGCAACTTTTGATATGGTATCTGTGAAGAATGAAAAAGCTTCCTCACAGAAGGGAGCTATTTGAATATCCTAAAGGGAGCTTTGTTGTTTGTTCTAAAAACAGTGCCTTTCTTGATGGTCATTATATGTGTGCAGGTGAAGCGAAACAGACTATTACATGAGAGGCTATTCTCTCCCTGTTGGCACATGGCTAAAACATACCTGCAACCGCTGTTTTCAAAGCCTGGAATCACGGTGGCATTTTCTTCTGGGCATAAGTCATTACTGAATTAGAGAGCTAAAACTTTCTTCTAGAATGTTTCCACTGAAGTAAGTATTGTTGACTGCTGCCCCTGTTCCATGTGGTTGTTTGTTGCTGTTAGATGCCAGCTGTACACTTGTGTTATGACTTGTAGTACCACATCTGGCCAGGGCAGGCTGTACCTGCAAGCAGAGGAGACGGGGGAGGGACACTACATACCTGCTCTCTGGCTTAGTGGCACTCCTCGCCTCAGGCGTCTCGTGTGTCTTTGTGACTTCTGATCAGCCTCCTATTTGCCTTTAACCACTAACCTGCTTGTCTTCTTGTAATCTTTATCTAAACCTGCATCTTCATTCCTGAACCTTCCTCTTTACTGTACTTTAATCTGTTCATATATTCTCTTTTCTGGAGGTAAATCTTCCCCTGAGAGATTGAGATGCATGCCACATTTGGGAGCCTCTGAGTTAAAGGAGGACCTCTTGCCCCAAATACATGTGCTCTTGAGACTTCCAGTTAGATGGTAATCTCAGCACGTATTCCTAAATCACCTTGCAAACTGTCATTGAACCCAACCAAAGAAATAACAGCAATATCAAGAAAACTGTGTCTTGTCTACGTATGGCAGGGGCTTGCTTGTCCATATGGTAGAACTCCAAAGGATTTCAGTAACTTGCTGGTAATACTAGATTGAAGGACATGCCAGCTGATTCATGATCATTAGGAGGAACTATCACTTTCTCTGGTGTGTACCTGCTGATGCCAATGGTGTCCTGCTTCCTGTGGCCCTCACCTGGTTATTAGATGTCCATGCCACTTCATCCTCAAGGTGCTTGTCACCAAATCTTTTGTGCCTTTCATTCCTTCCTTTCTCCCCATCTGTAAAGATCCGGTGTGTTTTTCATACACTTCTTTCCACTGCACATGCTTCCCCTTGATGATCTCATCTGTCCCCTCAGGTTCAGCCGCAGTCTCCAGGCAGGTGCCTCCAGGGCTTTGTGCCTCTTTCCTGTCCTCCACTTCTCTCTTCTGAGCTCTAGTCTCCTATTTCACCTACTTTCACTATATTTCTACCTAGATGTCCCATGATTCCTCAAAAACCACACATTTTCCTAAGGCCAGCTGGCTCCATTACCTCTTGCCCTGATTTCCTTATTTCTGTTGATATTGTCATTCCTCTCTGTGTCATCCAAGTGCAGCACTTCACCCTTAATTCTCTTTTGTTGTTGTTTTGTTTTGTCTTCCTGCCTCTCTTACTTACCAGGTCCTCACAATTCTCTAATCAAAATATCCACTATAACTCTTCAGTTCTCACTTCACTGTCCTTATTCACGGTAGATTAATGGTATATCCTCTTAACATGTTTCTCAGCAAAACTCTCTGCCATTCTAAGTCGTGGTGCACATTGCTACCAGACTAAACTTCCAGTTATAGATCTTTCTTGCTTCAGACTGTCAGCGACTCTCTCTCTACTGCCGACCAAATGAAGTACAGACTCCTCAGCTAGATGCTCTGCAGTCTGGCAGCCGCCAGCCTTCTTTTTGTTGTCTATGCTTGGCTTAGTGGTAGCCCTGAAAATCCAGCAGTGAAACACACAGACGGGCCCCTGCCTTCACGGAGCTTCCTTCCAGTGAGGAGCCAGAGTGTGCCAAGTGCCATGAAGGAAACAAAAAGATAATGTGCACAGGGGAGTCACTGGGGAGGCCTCCTTTAGATGAGATGATCAGGAAAGTTCTCCCTAGGCAGTAATATTTCAGCTGAGATGTAAAGGATGAGCAGGAGCCAGCTGTGGAAAGAGGCAGAGGAAGCAAAGGGACAAAGGAAGACCCTGGGGCAAGAAAGAACTTGGTGTGCACAAGGAACGGAAGGCCCGCATGAGTGAAGAACAGTGATTGAGCTGAAGGGAGGTGTAAGGTGCAGTGTGGCAGGGGGAAGAGTTTGCATTTTATTCCAGGTGTAGTAGCAAATAATTTTCAAAGCAGAAAAGTGATTTGATCTATTTACATTTTAAAAACATCACTCTGGAGAGAGAAGCAAGATGGGAGCAAAGAGACCATTAAGAAGCTCTGATAGTAACTGCTTGGACTAGATCGGGTTTCTCCACCTTGGCACTATTGACATTTTAAGCCAGGAAATTCTTTGTTGTGGGAGGCTGTCCTGTGCACCTAAGGAGTTAAGAAGCACCCCCTCCCTATACCCACTAGAAAACAAGTAGCACCCTCCCCCGCAGTTGTAACCACAAATATCTCCAGACGTTACCAGATGTCTCCTGGGGGGCAAAACCACTTCTGATTGAGAACAACTGGGCTAGACGGTGGCAGTGTGCTGGGTTTGAGGCACACTGTAGACGTAGAACAGACAGTACTTTGCAGTGAATGGGATATAGAGAGTGAGAGAAAATCAAAAATGTTTCCTAGGTTTTTGGTTTGAGAATCTGGTAGATGGTGTTACACATACTTCAGACTGTTTACATTGGTCTTCTTTGCCCTTGTACCTGATGTTAGAATTATCCATCTACCTGTAATGTTGCTCACCCCACCATTCTCTTCCCTTCTCTGCAGCCCCTCCTGAAGATTAACTTCCATGCCATCTGTAGGCTGTCAAGGCTGTCTGGCTATCACCTCCCTCCATTCATCCTCTGGCCCCTAGGACTGTCATCTATTATAGGCAAGCCCTACCCTAGGGTCGTCTGGAGTTTGTCACAGAATTGGGACATTATTTGCTACCTTGTGTTGCAGTTATAAACATAAGTCTGTCATCTCCCTGCCAGATTACCCAAGAGCAGGAACGAGATCTTATATATACATCTTTATTCCTGATAATGCATGCTGATCTTGACTTTGGTATTCAGTATATATTTGTTGAATGAACAAGTGAATGAGTGAATCTGAAAGACCTACCTTACTTTTACTCTTGAGTATAATGAAGTTAAAAGAAAATTAGCATTTTCTGTAATGAACACATGTAGCTTGTAGTTTGTGTTATTAGTGTAATTCAATTGGTTTATATGAAAGATGTCTTATTCTTTGTCTTTTTGGCTTTTACAGTTGGGAATCTTGTTGGTCATGGTACATCTGCTCTGTTTGTGTATTGCAGCTCTGGTTGTAAGTACCACTGCAGCTGGATTTGCATTGGCTCCAGGACCGTTTGACTGGCCCTGTTTCCTGCTGGCCTCTGTTGGGACGGGCCTTGCATCCTGTGCCGCCAACTCCATCAATCAGGTCAGTTTCTCACCTTTCAGCTAGATTATGGTATTGTCACTTTTTCCTAGATGGTGGTATTGTCATATTTTTAAAAACCTTCCAAAATCATATCTATTGACAGAGAAGCACTGTGGACTTCTAACACTATATATCCTATAGATGTCTGTGGGACACATAACCAATTTGCCTTTTTTTTTTTTTTTTTTTGAGATGAATGTTTTTCAGATGTGTTCAGGTGTGAGAACAGTAGAGTATATGCTTCAAGTGACCAGGATTCCTTGGATTAAAAAGTGTTTTAGAGCTGTCATAACTTTCTTTTCTTAGTGGTATCTTTGTTTATCCATTTCAAATACATTCCCCCGAGCTCGTCATTATTATGCACTATTCTTTCTTGGTTTGATTTCTTTTAAACCACCATTATACAGAACAGAATATATCTTAAGCATATCCAGCTTTAAAAAAAATTAGTAATTTAGTAGTCTGTTAATGTGGTATGGAATCAGATTATATCCAAAAAATTAGCATATTATTTTTAATGCATCTTTTTTTTCCCCTCTTATTTTAAACATCAAAATAATTTCCTAAATTAGTTTTTATCCTCTGTCTAGTCATTGTGGTCTGCCCTAATGTTGCAGCTTTTTCATAAGATACCGTACTGGCTAAAACGTAAGGAAAAACGTTTTCATCACTAGAACACCCAAGAGGAGTTGGCATAGTTTTAAAACAGGAATTCAAGTTACCAGCAGGAAAACAGCTTGGCTGAGTGGATATATAACTTGCTGGTCTGCAAAATATGGTAATTTAATTTGATAATGCCCAAGATCATTATGGTTTTACAATATATTATCAGCTATTTGGAGAAGGATCAATCTATTTCAAATATGGTTTTTGTTGTTTTTATTTTTAATGTCAAAACAATCTTATAGTGAGGTGCATATAGTTCTGCCACTTTACCAACATTGTCATACCCATCTATAAAGCACAATGTCATCTCTTCCACGTTTTGCCTCCCTTTTGCTACCCTCCCGTGTTTCTTGGCAAAGAGAATAGTTGTGGTTTCACCATGAACTTATTTTTAATAAAAATTTGACTGAAGAGCAATCTAAGCAAAATGGATTTATTTGGCTATTTTGGGGTCTCTTTTTCAATTTTTAAAAATAACTACCTCTGTTTAGTTATAGATCTAGGTCAGGACATAAAACCAGGAGCACATTCTAGTTTTCAGTTTTCTTCTTTTAAGTTGAAGAGCTACATTTATCCTTGATACTATAGATGTCTTCTGTTTAAATTATATACATTCAAAGAAAGTGTTAAAAGTGTGGAGATTCTGGGGGGAAAAAACCCCGAAAAGCATCAAATGGTTCAGAAACCCTAAAACATCATAAAAAATAAGAGTTGTCTTGAGTTGGCTCCTTCCCCACCCCCACCAAAGGGAAAAAAAGGTAGCTCAAAAATTTATCATGAGGGCTGGGCGCGGTGGCTCACGCCTGTAATCCTAGCACTCTGGAAGGCCGAGGCAGGTGGATTGTTCGAGCTCAGGAAGTTCATGACCAGCCTGAGCAAGAGCAAGACTCCGTGACTACTAACAAAAAAAAAATAGAAATTAGCTGGATAACTAAAAATATACATAGAAAAAATTAGCCGAGCATGGTGGCGCATGCCTGTAGTCCCAGCTACCTGGGAGGCTGAGGCAGGAGGATCGCTTGAGCCCAGCAGTTTGAGGTTGCTGTGAGCTAGGCTGACGCCACGGCACTCTAGCCCGGGCAGCAAAGTGAGACTCTTTCTCAAAAAAAAAAAAAATATCTTCTTCTGTTACTATCTCCTACCTAGGTTGGTTTTCCAGCCCTGTTCTGCATCCCACTCACACAGCACTTCCATGCTTCCTTTGTAATGCCTCGTCATGTTCTTCCACATGTCACGCAGCTCCCACAGGCCTCCCCAGTGTCCTGAGTGATGTTGGCTCCTCATCAGTGTTTGTCGTGCAAATGAATTTCTTCATCTTCTTGTATCCCTCCCATTGTTTCCTTCCACTTGTCTTAGGCTCTCATTTCATTTGAAAGGATCACAATACTTAAAAAATCTCAGTGATTCCCAGCAAGTAGAATTCTAGTGTTCTTATTATGGTATCAGTCAGCTTCCCCAATTACATTTTGGAATATGTTGGAAATATTTTAGTTCCGGTATTAGGCAATCTCATAAATTTCAAATAAAGGAATGTGAGGTCATTTTTATTAGTGCTTTTAAATAGCGTAAACAGAACAAAGAGCACTGGGCAACAGGGTTTAACTGAGTTTTTGAGTAGCACATATGTAAAGAAATAGCCCATAGCAAAAAGGAAGAGTTTACTGCCTTTTTTTTTTTTAAGTGTGCTAGTGTTCAAATTAAAGAATATTATATGTGGTTGGTTTATATAAAAGGTCTTCAGCTTCTAATAGAGTTCTCTAGGAGAAAAAATTTCCTTCTATGTTTATGACAGGATTCAAATAACATTTTATTTATATTTTTAATTTTTTTTAATACTTTGAGCTATTATTCATTTAGTTCTGAGTGTTTCTCCTTTGTACTCTACTTCTGTGATCTCTGTGAAAGTTGAAAAAATAAGGCTTTTGAAAGCAATTTTTACATTTGTTTTAAGGAGAGAAAATGAGATTCAGCTTCTGATTTATGAAGAAGTGACTAGTGCATAAAGAGATATATATAAGAATCCACTAACATTAAAATGTAAAAATAAATTACATACACGTTTTGTAATATATACACATGCATCATTCAAAACCATAGTGTGGCTTTAAAGTGGGTATGCCTTCAGAGGATGAAAGCAATGCATAAAATGTTTTTAATTTAGCAACTGTAAGATAAAATGTTATGGATGGCTTTGACTGATCGAGTCTTGACAAACAAGTGACAAACTGAATAGCTGAATTCAAGTAAAATAAATTAATAAATTGAAAAAGATAAGAATTATCAGAAAATTATAACAATTATTTTGAGTATTTGACATAAGACAGTGTTATAATAAGCTATAATTGGGATTCTTTTACTTATGTTACATATACATGATTTTTAAAGAGTGATTATCTCAATAAATGCATATGTTGGTAAATAAATTTCTACAGGAAAAATTTTGATGGTGACATTATACTCCATTTTATGAATGGGCCTCAATTCTTTATCATTGCAGCTTTTTGCTTCTTTTAGTAACATTGCACACATCTCTAATTGTTCTTAAAGACAAATTACTGGAAATGGAATTGCTGGGAGGAAAGCTACCAGCCAAAGCACATATGAAACTGGTTTAACTTTAGAATGTATAATCTTAACAAAATAATTAATTTCTTACATTCTTACAGTGCTATAGAGTTTACAGAGCATGTGTACATAAATTGTTCTTTAAACTTACAACTCTGTAAAGTAGGTGGCATTCCTTGCATTCTATTTGTAAAACATTTTGTTTTACCATTGAATTAATTTTTTAAAAAGCAACATTTAAAAAATGTGTTATACAAATAATGTTTTCATTGCAGATCAGTGAGAAAATATAGATAAGCAAAAATAACAATAACAATTTTTATTTTACTTTTCCCTTATGCCAGGCATTGTTCTATGTGTTAGAGTCACAGCAAGGAACAAACAAAAATCGCTGCCTTCGTGGTGCTCACATCTCACCACCAAGTAGATCCATTGTTAATATTTTGGTTTATATTATAGACTTTTTTCATATACACACAGACACATCTTCACACGCTCACATATATTAATTTCTCACAGAAATGATATATATAGTTTGGATTTTTTTTTATATAATATGTCTTGAACTTCCTTCTATGTCAATATTTGGTATCATAATTTTAAGAGTTGTAGATGGATGTACCTTGATTTGTTTAATGAAATTTTTCCTTATTTGACATTTTAGGGATTTCCAGTTTTTTGCCCATGTAAACACTGCTGAGCAGAAATCCTTTTAGCTAAATCTTTGCATATGTCCTCATTTCTTTTGATAGATTCCTAAAAACGGGTGATTGTGGCAATAGATATGTAGTTTTCAAAATAAAAAGTTAAAATGAAAAAAGATACTTATTTCAAGTACAGCTAAATGTCCTTCCAGACAGTCTTCTTTCTGTTTTTGTTTGAAATCAACTTATCCTTCCCTTTGGCAGTGTGTTACCATGCTCATCACCAACCCTATAAATTAGAAAACCCTGCCTTGGTTTATAGGTAACAACAGAAGTATTCTTCTAATTTAAGTTGTTTTGATTATTTATGAGGTGGAGTTAGTTTATTTTTTAGTGCTTATTGACCATTTGCATCGTCTGTTGTCAACTGTTTGCTAGTGAGTTTTGCATGTTTTGCTATTGGGATGCTTGCCTTTGTCTAAGGGCTCTTTCTGTATGTAGACTGGATTATTAACTCTTTGTCATATAAGGTACAAACATTTTCTGCAGTTTTTTTCTTTTGATTAATTTTTTTATAGTGCAGTTGTTTCATATGTTTATGCAGTCAGATCTTTTCATTTTTAATACAAATTGAATACAAAAATTTTAATAATTTCTCACCTTGGCACTTTTAACGATTTTGGTTAGATAGCTTGTTGTGTGGGGCCGTCCTGTGCATTGTAGGATGCTGCCCAGCTTCCCCCAGCCCCCAACCCACTGGATACCAATAGCACCCCTCCCCAACTTGTGACAACTGAAAATGTCTTCAGACGTTGCCAAATGTTCCCTTGTGACCAAACTCACTCCCACTTAGAAAACCTCTCCTTCAATAATTTCTACTTTTAAATTCATTGGAAAGCTTTACGCAAGATCGTAGCTATAATTTCTGCCTCAGGCAAATCCCTGGCTCACATTTCTTGTGTAACTATCTGTTGATAGCTGGGGTGACCATATGCCCTGCTTTGTGCTTGCATTCTTGGCATAATTATTAAGAATGCCCCTTTTACTTTCAAGTGTCCCAGTTTGAACAAGAAATATTATATGGTCTTGCTATTTGTAGCCCACCTATGCCTTTAATCTTTCACTGTAAAAATATCTTTGTATCAAAAAATCTCAGGTTGGGTTCTGCTTTTTCTATTCGCAAATATACCTATAGGACAAGTAGAGATTCCCTGACCACAGCTCAGGTCACCTGGCTTGCTCCAGTTTCTCCCTCTTTGTAGCTTCATCTGTGCTCTACTGTCATGCCTGACTGTGCTGTTATACACAACCTCACACTACCTTAAAGAATATTTTATACCCATTATTACTCTGCTATCAGTACATTGTTCTAGAATCTTGATAACTTCTTTCTGCTGGATCTTTGTGCCCTGACGAGTAAAGCACTCTTCCTCATATTGAGCCAAAGTCTGCCTCCTTATAACTTCAACCTCTTGGCCATCGTTCTCTCTGGAAAAACTCGGTGTTCTTTCTTCTTCCATGTGACAGTTGTTCCAATGTATCACTTTCTAACCACAGTTAATAGACACTTGTGGTATTGCAGCATACTTACTCATTTGTATCTCTTCCCTAGAGAACACTTAACTCCTTGAAACCGGTAATTATGACTTACATGTCTTGTACCATCCATCACCTCTGCCCACAAGCATGTAGAGCAGGCCAGTAGAGTGAAATTCTGAAGGAATATGTATGGGGGGAGAGGGGGAAAGTACCAAGAAGTGTTCATGATAACAATAATTGCAGCTAACACTTATTTAGCACTCGCTATATGCCAAGGAATGTTCTAAGCCTTTTATATACATTAGATCATTTGTTTGAATCTAGGTTTATGGGATTTCAAAAAATAGCTCTTTGAAAGATCAAGTAAATGATGAATGAATTTATAACTTAGCTCTAAGGAGAACCATTGATGTTCTCAGAGACTTTATTTTAGAGAAAATTACAAGAAAGGCACAAAGCAGAGTTTCACATCTGAGAGGTAGGTTATAATTACAAAGGTAAATCTGATAAGGGTGTGTTATCTTTGGGATCTACTGTATCTGTGAATGTTGAAGAATTTTTATGAAAGGAAATGAAAGATCAAGAGGTGTGAATAAAATAGGGTCAAGAAGAAACATGTTTTGTGTTTGATACTGACAACACTTGAGAGACTTTCATGGTAAAAATAAGGTAAAGAAGAAGGCTTTGGATAAAGAGCTCTGAATTATAGGGTGGGTAGGGCAAAAGAAAATTCACGTCCTTTAAACTCTGAAAGGAGAAACAGGTAAAGATTTTTCTGTTTTTCTAGTGAATATGAGATTAATATCTAATGCATCTTTCTCCATTTTCTCTTTCTCTCATGTTTCTTTTGTTTTGACTATGCAGTCTGCCTAGAGCAATAGGAATTGACTTTCATCTTCCATGTTGAACAAAAGTAGTAATTAAATTTGGTCTTGTATTCTAGGAGAATAAGACTTACGTTAGTGAATACCAGTGATGTGATTTATTGAACATCATACATGTAAGAAAAATCAATATGAGAAATATATTTTTCTTCTGAATGTTGTGATTTGTTTGACTTTGATGTTTTAGCTGGTGGGCAACTTGCATTCATTCAGTGGCCTCTGAAGTTCCTAGCTCGTGGCTTATTCAGATGATTCAAATTAGCTACTGCACTAGATCAGGTTCGCATAGAGAGTTCTTGAATACCATGTGGGAAAAAGTCTCTGACTGAATATGGTTTTTATATATAAGGAAAATGATGAACATTACTGAACAATGTCAAAAAGAAAATGCATTTTAAATGCAGAGTCTCTTTTCCTGAATTTATATAACCTCAAATAATTTCTAAATTACATTTTATTCTTCTCTCCAGAGCGATCCATCTAAGTGGAGTGAGTTTGGCATTGATATTCATAACCAAAATAACTCCAGGTGAAGTTTTGCCAACAAATGCAGAGATGATGATAATTTGAAAATATATTTGTAAATAGTTTTTTATTATTTACATGCCACATTAGCTCATCATTATTTTACAACAACTGTGTGAAGTGGCATTATTCCAGTGTCGTAGAAGAATAAAATGAAGTTTAATGATGTCATTTCACTGATCACACATCTGAAAGTGGTCAAATTGGGAACAGAACCTGTGGATCCAGTTCACTGTTATTTCCTCTCAACTGAAATGTCCTAGTCCATTCACTACCTTGGAATTGGGCTATTATGAGTCTTCCTGCCACCAGGTTAACTGCTGACATCCTTGCCACTGTGTAGTAGAGGTGAAGTTACCTTAGTGGGCATGGTAATATGTGTATCTCTGATGAGATCAGGAGGATTTACAGCACTTATGCCTTAGTCAATCTGTGTTCCATTAATGCTATTATTGTGTTATTAATATAAAAGTTTGGTCTGTTTTTGGCCCACATCCTTCACACTTTCAGAATCTCTTATCTTCCAGTTATTCCCAGATAGGGTCTTAATAGAGAATGGGAAGAGAAAATGTGTTTATTTTTCTCAGTGTACTAAGAAACTTGGGTTATACAAACTCTAATATATATGTGTGTGTATGTATTTTTATGAATATACGAATATATTTATTTCAAGTATGTACATACTTATATGTGAATTCTTCATATTTGAATATGTGATGATGACTTCAGTTCAGCAGATATTATTGATTTTTTACTATTTGGTAAGCATCGTGGAGTTATGTTTGTGATTCTGGTAAATTAAAGAAATATTGGTAGAAAATGATTGATCAAAAAGCAGGTATTTAATGAAGACATAGTGGAAATGATGGCAATGATACCAGTATGGATTTGGGGAGCTAGGATCCTTGGCATATGTCTCTGGGTAGCATGTTGTGATTGGACCTGATCTGGGTGGCTTGCAGACTTGCCGCCTTCGCTGTGCCATCACCTCTGCCTAGCAGAGGTCAAGCTGAGGTTCTTTCCAAATTACCTCTCTTTTTTCTTTTTCCTTTTTTTTAAATCTTCAGTTATCTTTTGCTTTTCCTGACACTTTGTTCATCTGAATCCCATTAGCCTGTTTGTTCTCTGCTCTGAACCACAGACTTCGCCCCCTGTTTTCTGAGTTAGATTGATTCTTGGTTGACCGATGACTGATAGCACTGATGTGAAAACTGACTGTGTGGCCGGTATCTGGGAGACCGTGTCGTTTCCTTGTCTTGTACTCTTTGCCTTAGTGACAAACTGCTTTTAAGCTTTAATATCTGAACATTTTTAATACCTTGATATATATTTATACTTTAAAATCGGAATCATTGGATGATTCTGAATTCTAAACCAAGCCCCTAGACACTGAAAGGAATAGGAATTGGGGTGTCAGGGGATGGAGGGATGGACAGTGGGGCTGATGGTATTTGTTATTATACCTGTGCTGCTTTGTATAACTAGTAATGGAGCTCCAGGCTGCTTTTGGCAAGCTATTAGACCTTTAAAATTTGTGTGTAAGTGATTAAGTAAATCCTAAAATTCACATTTTTGTGACCACCCAATCCTGTCTTATTGATTTTCTAAGAAGTTTTAGAAAATATTGTTTGGCAAGAAGGGGAAATTACTTACCTGTGTGATTAATCTTAAGGAAAATTTCACTCTGGCATTTCCTTCAGATCCTATGTCAGATTTCTCCCAGGAGCAGTGATCAGAGGGGGAACAAAGAAATTCTAAAGGATCTGAATGATGGAATGTAGAGATAGGATGAAACAAAGAGAAATTTTGGTAGTTAATAAGATTTATGTATACTTGTAATCTAGAATATCCTTATGTCTTAAAATATAAGGTAAACTTAAAATACTAATAGCAGTTATAGCTTTTATTTACCTGCTAGTTTATAAAACCGAAAACTCCTGCTGAAATAAAAGTCCAGTATAATATCCTGACATTTCATTAATATATCTGAATAAAATTATGATTGTTCTGGTATTGCTTTTAGCAAAAGTATGGTTGATGATCTAGAAAATGCCATTGTGTATATTGCTGTCATTAAATGAACTAAAATAAAAAGAAATGAACAGTGCTGTGTATAATTTCCTTAAATGGCTAGCTGAAGATCGGCGGGTAAATATCCTTCCCTAGTGTTACCAATGTCACCTACTAAATACATCTTCTGACCTTAAGAACGTAAACACATCTTAAAGAACAGATTCTCAGTTCTTATAAAAATGTTCAGGGATGTATAAAGTAGGGTATCAGTAAAGGACGGAATTTACTGAGCTTGGATTCCCTCCATGATTTTTCACTTAGTCTTAAGCGAATGACTCACTGAATGGCCAAACAGCTTATTTAAGCATGCAGTTAACCTTGATCATAGAGTTGCGGACATTCCTTTAATTCAGAGTCTAATGTGTTTTCCCACAAGAGGAGAAACATAAGTTTTTCGATAGACATTTAGCTATCCTAAGTACGTCTGGCTTAAGTAAAGTCGGGTTACATCAGAAATGACCCGTTTCATAAGTACTTGGTGAACATTGTGGCTTTAAGACTTTATTTTAATGCTTTTAAAAAGCAGGTAAATGTGACTGAACTAGTCCTCACTTGCATAGAATTTTGTTTATTCTACTTAGTTCAAGTTAAAATTATTAAGGTAGGGAAGGCTGTTGAAGTCTGCTTGATGTTTACCTGCCTGTTGGAAAGTAATTCTGATTTGGCTAGGACCAGAAAGCAGAATGTCACTAAGTAGTAGAAAGTGCTGATATTCTTTGCTGCTATATTCTTGAAAGCTGTTTTCTGAAAGGATCCTTATGTATTTATTGATGACTTTTGCTAGAGACAAAAAGATAGGTCCCTATTCTGAAACAGTTCACAGTCTGGTAGAGAAAGACAGATGTATGAATAAGTACAATTAAACAATAACATACGTTGGCTCTGTGCTGGAATATAGGCAGTGACTTAGGCACACAAAGGGAGGTGTGGGGAGTGGTCATTTCTACCAGTGGAGGTCAAAAAATTTCTCAGAGAAGTGACCAGAGCCTCAAAAGGTTAGATGGGTGTTTACCAGGTAGGTGCAGGTGAGAGGGGAACTTTCCAGGTAGAGGGGACATCATTGATAAAGACCCAGAGATGTGAGTTTTATACACAGGAGACATTTGGGGATCTGCAGACACTGCAGTACAGTGGAATCACTGGTGGAGAGGATGCCATGAGAGATTTGGCTAATGAAGTAGCAAGGACAGATCATGAAAGGCCTCATGTGCTTTGCTAAAGCAACCAGACTTACCCTGTAGGTGCTGGGCAGCCATTGGTAAGCTCTCTGTTACTCTTAGGATAGAGAAGTAAATCCTGATTTTGATGTACAGACTCTGCATGGTCTGTTTCTTCTTAAGCTTCAGCTTCCATTGTCCATGTCTGAACTGTAGGATCTGTCCAGATCTCAGCTAAAGTGTCGTGCATTCAACAGACATTTCCTAAGCACCTGTTTGTGCCAGGCACAGTACTAGGTGCTGGAAATATAAACAGGTTGCTTCTCACTTGCAGTTTATGGTAGAATAGTGAGAGAAGGACAATACATAAATTAACAAGGAGATGCCAGGCAAGGACTGGTGTGATGATGAAAATAAAATAAAATCAGATGATGCAACAGCATCATATCCTCAGAGCAGGTTTCCTGACCCCCTGACCTGGTCAGCTTTTCCTCTTATGTCATGCCGTATAGCTTTCCTTAATGATGATTTTTACAATTTGTAGATAAAAATTCTGGTGATTATTTGATTGTCGTTTTCTCCATCTGATTGTAAGCTCAGTGAGGGCAGGGACCCTGCCTTTTTATGCACACATTGGGGCCTGGTGCACAGGAGAGCACGAGGTCAGGAGCCAGACTGCCTGGGTGCAAATTCCGTGTCTGCCACTTAATAGCTCCATGACTTTGGACAGTCGACTTAACCTCTCTGAACCTCACTTTTCTCATCTGTAAGCAGATGAGATTGTTGAGGGAATTAATGATCTAATATATTTAGTGCTGAAGGGGATCAGGATATACCACCCGAAAATGCGCCACTTTGGCATAAGAATTATTTTGAGCTGAAAGCATTTGAGTTCTTGCAGTTCCTTATTTATCTAAAAGCAGAGCCTCCCCAAAAGAAATCAGTTGTCATAAATCTTTTTCCTGGGAGCAACTCTAGTCTTCTCTTCTCTGAGAGGAGAAGTCAGCACCACACCCAGATAGACACTGGCACAAGCTCCCATGTTCTATCTGTTCTCCTAAAGGCCCATTCATCTTTCCTGAAATTCATTTGCTCTACTGTAAGTGGCCTTCCCCCCTCCTTTTCTCCTATCAAGATGGTATATAAGCTCTAAAATCTTAACACTCCTTCGAATATTCACTTCTTTCTGTGATATGCCCATACACAGAAAATTAAAAATTAATAGATTCGTATGCCTTTTCTCCTGTTCATATGTCTGTTGTCAGTTTAATTCACAGGACCCCCAGCCACTGAACCTAAGAGTATAGAGGAAAAGGTTTTCCTCTCGAACAGTGGAGACACCAGAGCCTGTTACTTAGTAAACATGCCATTAATGTAAATTATTATTATTACTTATTAATGAAAATGTATTGAAAGAGGACAGGAGGTGGGGAGATTTGCTTTCTATAACGAAGTAGTTAAGATCATGAAAGCCTGAAGGAGCATTATTAAGACAGAAGTTAAGTTGAAAGGACTTAGTCATTAATTATATGTCCTAGTGAAGAAAAGAAAGGAATATAAAATAACTTTTAGATTTCTCACAAGTTCAGTGGATGGATAGAGTGCCATCTAATGAGGCAGGGGATATAGAAAAAGGAGTGAATTTTGGCGAAGAAATAATGATTCCGGTTTGGATGTTTCACGGATTTTGTAGGTTTGCTGTGTTCTTGATGCATCCAGGTGGAGATGCACAAGGGCCATTATTGGGTCCCAGAAGAGATTTTGGCAAGAGATAGAGTTAACAAGAATCCCAAGAACTGGTACCATGTAGATAGGGCTTGCATGCAGGTGAGAGTGAATGGGGGAGGGCAAGGGAGCCAACTTGAGAACGAAGACAGGAGAGAGGTTGAAATCCAGGGCCTGGGAGTGGTAGTGAAATGTTTGGTGTTTTCTGTGATCAGAAAATAAAAATACTGGGTAAATAGAATTTGATTTATGCCACAGCAGCGTGAATGGGTCAACTCAGAATAAAACCCAGAGTCGTTTCCATTGAAGCGCTTGGTGATCTGGCCTCAGCTCCTGCGATTCTCCTTCTGTCCCCTCGCTCACTCCTTTCCAGCCACACTGGCTTCCTTGCCCCAACCACCCAGAACTGTCTTACCCCGTGACCTTGGTGGTTCCTGTTCTCTCTGCCTTCTCACAGATATGCAGATGGCTTCTTTCAGATCTCTACTTGAATATTACCTCCTCAGAAATGTAGGGCACACTCTGCATTCCTCTCACTCCCCTCCGGTATATGTTTTTTTGTTCATTGTCTGTTTTCCCCACTAGAACATCAGCTCCAGATATCAGAGACTTGGTTTTATGTATTGCTCTTCTCCCAGTGCCTAGAACATTGTCTGATACATAGTAGGAGCTCAGCAAATAAATGAATGTGTAAGCAAATAATGTTGCTTATTGTTTGGTGGCAGAAACGGGCATCAGTTGAAAAATTACCCATATGAACGTATAATTACAACTGTGGTAAGTGGTAAGGCACTCAGGGCAGAGGGAGAACCTGACCTATCCAAGAGGAGTCAGAGGAGATTGATGCAGCATGAAGACCAAACTGCAAGCCTCTGCTTGGCCCTCATTTTGCACTCTGGTCTTCCTATATATTGCTTCCTGGAGTGAGGAAAGAATTCCCTCGGTTTTGATCTATCTGTGGACCTTCCTCTTCAGCTACTTAGTTTCTGGGACTACAGTTGTGTTTGTAGAAAACAGTCTTGCTAGAGAGCGATTATAGACAGGCCTCAGATGAGATCTTTTTTTTATGTATATATAGCTGTTCCCTGGTCACAAGGAACTCATCCCAGTTACCTCTGGTGACTTTTACATTTTCGGAGGCACATGATCTCACATGTCTTCTACCCATGTTTTCCTTGCTGTCGTAGAGCTGCTGGTGGCCGTGATGAGTTGGAGTGTGAGGGCCCTGGCCAAGGGGAGCAGCTGCTACCACTGGCCTTGGTAAACGCAGGCCCAGTGTTGCCAGAGCCTCCGATTTTTCAATACAAGCTAGAAATTTGAAGGTTCACATGAAATTTCTTGATTTTAAATTTGGCTCAATTTTTGGAAACACTGTGCATACCTAACAAAACCCACCCCGATTCTGGTTTTTGAAATAGGAAATATATAGTTTTTATGTTAACATTTACCAAGAAAAAGAAAAACAGAAAGATGTTTCTTTTGAAAACAGAATTGTTCACAACTAAACAGTGGAAAGTAGTTTTCTTTCCTTAATTTCGTGTTGAGAAGAGTAATGCACAAAATATCTCAGTAGCTTAGATAGAATCAAGGCATGGGTACTGAATTTTAGCTTGTAGATTCAGCTGCTAGCCTTCTTGGACAATTGTGTCTTCTTTAGCTATACCATAGAAGAGCTCATTATTTTTAAATTAAAAAAGGGAGGGATATGTTACTACTTTAACATTCAAAAGGTAAAGTCAAGGAGGGTCAACTCAAAATTGCTTCAAGAAATACCTGGAAACTGCAAATGTGTTTACAATTATTTCTCTACTGATGGCATTATGTTTCAGAAAGTGCCATTAATTGTGATAGAGTAACACACAGCTCTTTGTGAAATTTAAGTCCATGGAATATCAGCACCTTCAAAGACAATAAAAATTCCAGTCTGCATTTATCTATTCCCATGTGAGAAGTTACTACAATGTATATTGTATCTTTCCATGTGAAATTCTTTGGCTTAATTGTCTGTCATTTATACGCAGTTGTCTGAGGTCAGTTTTCCATTTTCCAGTTGTCAAACAGCTGTCAAATTAAAACACCAGATCCTAAAGTTAATTTACATTTCGTGCCATTCCATATTAGTGTATTTCTTGACTTAAGTACTTAAAGAACTATCCACATTTCTTCATCATCCTTTCCCTCAGTTATCCCATTTTCCCCCACAATTGCTCACATATACATTTAAGTATGGGTACTCCAAATATCTTCATTATTTTCCAAGCATAGTTTTACAAAATTCACATGAACTTAAAAAAAAAACCCATTTGAATTAGACATTCAGCCAATTAATTCCACTGGATTTTTTTGCAAGAAGAGAAAATCAAATCACTTTAAACATATCATCCTTATTTTCATTGTTATGTTTATTTTCATCCTTATTTTTATCATCATTTCTATCAAGTTGAAATCTCAATAGTAATTGAACATAGAATTCTTAATTGCATTCTAAATGTCAGTATAGGTTAGTGTAATAGTAAAAAATTCAGCATTCATTTTTAATAATTCATTGATCAAAGAAATATTTCTGATTATGCTATTGATGTTTTACTACAAAGTATCTCAAGTTGCCAGTGGGTGACATTAACACTGTAATCCTCTGTAAAAGAAGTCCAGCCCTTACGTGTTTGATGAATACTTTAGAGTTAAGTAATTTGGTGAAAGAACTACAGTAATATGCGTATATAATTCATGCCTAAAATGGGTATTCTTAAATTATGATAATTAGGGATTACTATGTGGTAGCACAAAAAATGTCTCTATATTAGTTTATTTAACCTTTTTCACTAAGGTCATTTTAATCAATATCTATTACTTGCTTTCCATACTTGTAAGTTAGACAGGGCTTGATTTAACCTTTTCTGGATTTTGACACATTCTCCTCTGAGATCTCATAACAACGTGTATTTCTCTGTTGCACTGTTTATTAAATTGCACCTTAATTATGTTTTTACATATCTGAATGTTCCACTAGCCTATGAGCTACTCTCTGGCTACGAGGGCATATTTTATTTGTCTTAATCCTTGGTACCTGACAAATAGGCACTCAGTGAATGGCTATTGAATAAATGAATGAGAAAATGACTCAGCAAATGAGAACATAAATTCAACAATTAAAAGAGGCTAAACATACAATGTTACTTTGTTCTTTTGTTATTCTAAATTCATCAAAGCTATCATTTAAAAATGAAATTACATTTTATGATGTACAGAGCAAGATAATCCTATTCATACAGATTTTCTTGGAAATTTATCAGTCATCTTTGAAAGGATTAACATTGAGATTATAGTAAAACAAAGTGAATTAAAATTTTGGATAATACTAAGGAAGCAGTTAAAATCAAGCTAAAGTTAATGGAAACATAAAAGTTTGTAACAGCAAAACAGTTTTGTTCATATAATACTAAATGCAATTGTGCGTAATTTTATCTTCTTGTCATTTGAAAGTTTTTTAAAGTTATTCTTCATTAATTGCTACAGTAGCCCCCCCACCATTCTCTGTTTCATTTTCCAAGATTTCACTTACCAGTGGTCAACCTCGATCTGAAAATAGTAAATGAAAATTCCAGAAATAAACAATTTATAAATTTTAAATTGTGTGCCATCTTAAGCTGTATGATGAAGTGTCTCGCTGCCACACTCAGTCTCACCCTGGACATGAATCATCCCATTGTCCAAGGAATTCACACTGCAGACGCTGCCTGTCTGTCCGTCACTACTAGTAGGCATCTGGGTTTTCAGATCGACTGTCCAGATATTGCAGTACTTGTGTTTAAGTAACCCTTGTTTTACTTAATGATGCCCCCAAAGTGCAAGAAGTAGTGATGCTATCTATTGAGGTATGCCAAAGAGAAGCTGTGCTTCCTTTAAGTGAAAAGGTGAAAGTTTATATTGTAGGTATGTTATGTATAGGAAAAAACATAGTATATATGGGGTTCGGTACCATCCGAGATTTCAGGCATCCTCTGGGGATCTTGGAATGTGTCCCCTGAGGAAAAGGGGGAACTACAGTATCAATTAATGTATTCTAAAGGGATTTGTTGGTAACGTAATGAGTTATGTGTTCTTTGTACTTACCACAAAGAGCTATTAGTGAAAATATATTCCAGTGGTACTTTTCCTCATCAGAAACTTTATTACCAGAGGAAAAAATAAGAGATAGAGAAACCCAGACTCCATATGTCCTACTGCCTACCGAACAGCTCCACTTAAGTTTCTGCAAGATACCACAAACGGAACATGTCTAAAACTGAACTTCTCATCCTTCCCCTCAAACCTGCTCTGACTTCCCATCTTAGTTGCTGTCAATCCAATCTTCTGGTTGCATTAATGACTTTAGAGTCATCAATGACCCCTGTTTTTCTCTCAAACCCCATGTTCGTGCCATCTGGAAATCATGCTGATTGTGCACACACAGCCACACACACGTTCGCTGTTAAAGTCATGAGGAATGACTAGAGGATGGTTGGATTCTCCAGCTAATTCTCCCGCCTTCGCATCACCACCACCATTGTCTCTTGCCTCGGGATTATTACAGTCACCTCCTTATTGGCACTGCTACTTCTTCCTTGCCCTTCTATAATACAGTATTCTCTAGACAACATTCAGAGTGACCTTCTAAAAATGTAAGTGAAGTCACATTCCTCCTCTAGTCAGAACCTTGCAGGGACTCACCAGGCCCCTTGTGCACATCAAGCCACCTTGTCCCCAACAGCTGTCTCTTAATACTCTGCCCAACACATTCTTGTCATCTTATTTTTCTTAAATTTTGAAAAAAAGGAAAAAGGTCTTAAGTTTCTAATGCTTTCATTACAAATATTTATTAGCCATCTGTTAGTTGCCATGATTGTTCTATCATGTCTTCTGTCCATTTTAGCATGAAGACACTTTATTTTTAAATAATATGCAAGCACTTTTTGTATATTAAGGAAATTAACCCTTTATTGCAGATGTTTTTCTGAGCCTGTCCTTTACGTTGCTCTTTATTTATTTTTATGTTGTTTTGGGATATATGGAGGCCTGCATTTTTATGTATCAAATCTGTTGTTTTGTAGTAGTTTCTTCCTTGGGAAAGAGCATTGGAAAGGCCTTATATCTTAATATGTGGATTTTTTTTTTAAAAAAATATGAGGTGATGATTAAACTTAATTTGGCATTAAATTATCTTGCTATCCCTGGCTTATTTTTAAATGCCACTCTTGTAATAGGCTAAATTCTGTTGTCTTTTGGATTTATTTCTACTTCACTGATCTGTTCTTTTTTTAGAACCAGATCCTCTCAGGATCTAGCTTCACCTTTTGCCTGGCTTTGGGTGGGCTCCCCAGCCTCCTGCCTGTACCCCTCCCATCGCAGGCCCACAGACAGGGCTCAGTCTACCGCTCACAACACAGACTCGTCCCACCAACATGGAGGATGGTCACACGCTTGAACATATGTGACCTTACATGAATGCACATCACCATTTACATGTTTGCTCATAACACAGATCCCAGTAAGCACCTCTGGGTGGGATGTGTGCACCCTTGTAAGTAGTACTTATCTCTGTTACATACTTTAATGTCTGAGAGGGCAACTCTTCTGCAGTGCGCTCCTTTTGTAAGACTTTTTTGGTTCTTCTCATCAGTTTATTTTTTTATATGAAATTTAGAATCATTTTTTGAAATTCTTCCAAAAAATTAGGATTTTAATTGGAACTACATTGTATTTGTAAATGTATTTGGGTAGACATCCTTGCACTGTTTAGTCTTCTTAACCAAAAGTGTGTCGTAGATTCCAAGACCATTTACTAACACTGGAGGGCAGGAGAATGGCTGATAAAATACTAGACAACATTAAATATACAAATCAACCTGAAGATGAATCCCAATTTCAGAAATATTAAAATGTAGAGGAGAAAAGGACATATAAGAATCAAAGAAACACTTCTGTCCTATTTGTTTGTTATATATTTCTCAGTAAAATAAGGTTCAAAAATTTAGATCTATACTTTCTTTGTGCATTCCTAAGTGTTCTTAGCTCTTAGATTTTTAATTTCTTTCAAATAGTTGCATTTCTCACCTTTTTTTATTTCTACCTGTATTCAGTTTTTTTTTATATACAAGTATTAATATGTTGTCATGTCTTCCATTATTAGTTCTTGTATGGTACTGGGAGTAAAAAGCAAATGATTTTCAAAATTTATTTTTGTTTTTCCCTAGTAGGATTTTTTTGTTTTCAAACAGACATTCCCTTGCCTCTTATTATTGTTTTCTATATTTGATGTTGGGGAGTGTTGACAATTTCACTGTTGTTATTTCCCTCTGTTTATTCACCATTAAACTAAGAGAGTTATCTTCAATCATAGTATTTGCTTATATGCAGGACGTGTGGTATTTACTGGAATCTGCACTGTCCACGGGTTTGATGTTACAGACATACTCTGTGCTCTTGTGATTTCCAGCGATTGATACATGTGTATTTTCCACCTGACTGGGAAGTTGGTTCATCTGTGCTGAGGTGGCATTTCCTGGTCCCACTTCCTATATTCTGTGAAAGTTTGTAATTTATTCACGTATTCATTCATGAATTCAACTCGTGTTCAACTCTTGTGTCTTCAGCTGAGTGTCTATTATATACACCAGTCACTAGGCTCTGTGGTAGGCAAAAAGCTGACATGGTCCTTGCTGTCATTGGATTCAATGCTTCGTGGAGAGTGAGGAGGCAGACAATAATCACAAATTTTATTTAAAAATTATAAAATTGCTTTAGTGAGTGCTGCAAATGAGAGGTACCTGCTACTATTTGAATTTGTTAAAGGGATAGAAGTGATGCCGGAGCTGAAATCCTGAAGATGAGAGGGAGTTTACTGGGCATGTAGGAGAGGGAAGAGGATTCTAGGCAGAGTGAATAGTATATGCAAAAGCCCTGTGGCAGGAGGAAGCATGGTTTAGAAAAACTGGGAGCCCTCTGACTGGACAGAGACAGAAAGGGGAATGTTGAGTGAGATGAGGCTGGAGAAGATGGTGGAGCTCAGACCAGGTATGGTCTTATAGGCTATGTTAAGATTTTATTTTATTTTATTATAAAGCATTAGGAAACCATTGTTGTGCTTTAGCAGAGAGAGATACCTGATCAGATTTGTTATTTGTGCCAGAATGGATTCAGAGAGAATGGCCAAGAGGCTTTTGTCATACTCTAGAGTCTAGGCAAAAGGTGATGATGGCTTACACATGGGTGAAGCCTATGGGGGGTGCTGGGGGTGTGTGTGGCAAATTTGAGAGATATTTAAGAGATAAAATGAACAGTACTTAGAGATTTATTGGCAGGGGTGAAAAGAGAGAAAGAAATTGTCAAGGACGACTTCTAGGGTGAAACTTGCAAAATTAGGTGGATAGTGATGCCATTCACTACACAAGAAGACCTAGGTTTGGTGGAAAGATCATGAGTTCAGTTTTGCACATGTTAACTTTGAGATGCCTTCAGTCTATAGCCAAGAGGAAACGTCAGGTAGACGGATTAGACGGATGGATGTGTGGGTCTGGAGGTTAGAATAGAGGAATGTGTTGCAGATAGAAACTGAAGAGTCATCTGCATAGAGGTGATAATTATAGCTGTAGACACTCCAGTGAGATTAAGTGGCTTGGACCAGCCTGGAAAAACTACACCATTTAGTGGCAGGTGGAGGAGGATGACCTTGCAGAGGACACAAAGAAGAAAACCAGGGTATCATAGAAGCAGAAGGGCATATTTCAAGGAGGATAGAGTGATTAATAATGTAAAATGCTGCCACGAGGTTATATGAGCTGAAGAATGGAAAATTCCATTGAATACAGTAATGAAGAGACCATTGATGACCTTAGGAAGGGCTGTTTGGGTGGTCTGTTGGGTGGGGAAGCCACAGGTACACAGTGAGACAGAATTCCAGAAGGTGTCACTGACATGGAATAAAATAAGTGGTACTTCCAGGAGTTGTGCAGCAAGCACACCAGCCATGGGAAGTCAAACTGGGGAGAGGAGTAGAAGATGATCAGACAGAGGCAGTGAGTACAGGCAACTTCACATGAGAACAGTGAGTGAAAACTATGCCCTCTGGTACAGTGTCCCAAGGTTTGTCCAGGGTTAGTTTCTCCAACTGATGATCCTTTAGCTTTAGCTAAGATCCCTAGAAATATAGGAATTATGATGTGGAGAGTCTATATCTCTGTCACACTTAGTCTTCTCAGTTAAACATTGGTTATGTTTCCTTTCTCAGTTGTCTGTCTTGACATTTCTTTCTTGACATTTTCATCTTTGTCCTTTGCTTCTATAACCTGGGTAAATGCATCAAGCTCTCTCTGCCTGTGACTCAGTGGCTTAACTTCCTCCACTGTGGGTTTTGTTCTTTAAGGTTTCTAGTGCTGATTTCAATTCTGCAATTGTGTTATTAAATTTATTTGTTCATATCTTTTAGCTCTCTTTTTATATCTTGTCTGCCTCAGCCAGCTGTACTTCCTCTCACCTTTGATGTCAGGCTTTATGGTCAGAATTTTGCGGGTAGGAAGTAAAGTTAATTTTAAAAATTATGTATGTATTTCCAGGTACTTTCTAAGAACCCTGGTAAGGAAAAGAAAATAATAAATTGAAAAATGTAAGCCAAAACCAAGGTTAATGCTTAGGGATGCATCTAATATCCTGCACTGTTGTTATCATGGCTGCAACTTGGCCACTTAGGCTTTAAGCAACCTAGTAATGAAAGGGAAGATGAAAATGTCATGAGTTCTAACAAGCGCAGTGCCCTGATAGAGAGGCTGTATACCAGGGTGGCTAAGACTACAGATTTGAGTTCTGGCTGTCAGTACCTGTAGTGGTGTGACATTGGGCAGATTATTTAACCATTCTATGTTTTGATTTCTTCATCTATAAAATGGAGATGTTAATAATAGTATCCACCTGTATCATTGGAGATGGGTAAATAAGACTCTCACAACTTAGTGGGAAATGTAAGATATAAAAACAGATAGATGCAGTTCAGGGTCGAAAATAAATGGGAAAAATAAAGTGATGTAGGATATTATAGAAGAAAGATTTTCTTTGGCTTGTGTGGTGGAAAGAGTTGGTGAACACATCTATGGGAGGTGGTGCATTTTAGCTGGAGTATGTAGGTTGTACCGGATTTAAAGATGGGAAGAGGAGGATTCTCGTCAGAATAAATAACCTGAGCTCAGACGGGGAAGATGGAAAGCACACCACATGTGCATGTGTGTGGTGTGGAGAGGCCCGGAATGTCAGATTGCAGAAAGGAAGTTGCTAGCCATGAGGCCCTATCATTGCATGTCATAATTGCCCAGCCAAAAGAGTTCGGATTTGATACTGTAGGAAAGAGGGAGCCACTGAAGTGGGGAGAGCATAGAGGCATGATGCCCAGGTAGGATATCACTACAGCCCCAGCAACTAGAGGAAACATGAAATCAGAAATGATGGAGATATACGGAAAGGGAAGTGGATTCGAGAAAAAATTTGTTGGCCTGGGTGTCAGATACCACTTTGTGGTCAGGGTCATCATCTTTGTAAGGTTGCAGAATCTTCAACATGCTGTGGCAATCCCTGCCACCCAATTAAATGAATTGGTATTTTCTGTCTGCGATCTTACCAAATCCTGGCTTGCCTGCTTGTGTAATAGTTTATCATCATTTGTTTGGTTAAATTTCTTTAAAAATAGGGAAAACCAAGAGACATTTAATATAATTATGTATAGGATTCTGGTGAGAGAAAATATTTTTTCTGTACTTTTAATTGCTATTAAAAGATTGGCAGTGCTTTTTCATGACACTGAAAAAGTAGTTTTGTGTGTGTGTGTGTGTGTGTGTGTGTGTGTTTGTTTTAAGAGATGCCGAACTTTCTATTTAAATTTTTGGTTCTTGCTTATTCCTTTTAATTAGTTAATTCCCTAACTTTTGCTGCATAGAATTTTCAAGAATGTTAAAATTTGGTTAGGTTACAAGCGAAACAGATTTGGCTGGCTAAAGGTAATTTCTTATACATTCTTATTTGAAACTATGGTATGGTCATTATGGGACCATGAACCTTTTTAGTTGCTGATCCAAAGACAGTAGGTCGTACCAATGGAGAATAAACCTAACCTGTTGCTGTTCTTTTTGGTTGTATTTCTTTCTGTAGACATTTTCTGTTGGTACTTTTCCAATTTAGGGGGAGGGATGGGGTGAGATGGTAAGAGATCCTTCTCTTATACGAGGAAATTTGTGTCTTTGTGGGTATCTTTGAACTATTATGAAAACTTATTTCTGAGTAGAAATTGCACCATTATCAGAGTTGTAGATATATGGCTAAAATTTGCCTGCTAGAGGCTCCTACTTTTTCTCAATCCACACGATTCTCTTCAGTAAAGTGTGTTGCTGATAATCTACTTCCATCTTCCGTCTAACTTGATACTAGATGGATTCCATGGGGATTGGTGTCTGTCTCTGCTGCAGCTATATTAGTGTTATAGGCCTTAAGCAAGGAGTCACTATATTTTTGCATATGCTACTGGCCCTGTGTCCCCTCACCTCTAATTTCTTATACCTCCTAGTTCTTGGTCAAGTGGGTTATACTTTGAACTTCCCATGTTGCTCTGCATGCAGCACGCAAACCCTCCTGACCTGTGCCTTGGTGACTCACTGCTTTCTCTGTCTCTAGTGTGGCTGTTCTGCAAATAGCCGTAATCATGATGATGATGATGATCATAATGATAACAATAATAATAGCATGACTTTAGGTCACCAGGCTCATTATATACATCATCTCATTTTATTTTCATAGCAACCCTGTAAGCAGGGCATTGTTATCCCTATCTGACAGATGAGAAAACAGATGCTCAGAGAAGTTAAGTGAATTCCCTAATGTTATTCCGGTTTTATCTGATTCTGAAGCCCCTGATCTCTTTAGGTTTTGGGAGAAAGGTTTTGGGATCCAGGACTGATTGGTGGAGGGAGAGGGCAAGTTTGGAAAGTCCCTTGGGCATGCACAATTGCCCCTTTATATCTCTTCATGGATCACATATGTAAATTTGGGATGGGGGGCAGGGAGCTGGTAGGAAACATGCAGTGGAAATTCGGGCTGTGATGTCACAAGGTCACCTATTGGGCAAGCAAGTCTATTCTGCTCAGTCTCCAGTTGGCCGTATTGGTTCCAACTGGTTTTGGCCAATTTTGCTGTTTTGAAAGTGAAAGGGGTTCAACAAGCTGTTTCTTACTTTATCTGTCATCCTGTGAGACAAGCTCCAGAATTCCTATTAACCACCAGTTCCTTTTTAACCCTGTGGAGCATGGTTTCAACTGTTGGGATTCTTTCAGGAAGAAAAATGCCCTTGGCCAACTGAAAGAAGTTCTGCCAGTTGGTGAACAGTGCTAGGATCTCTGAGACTTGGCTTGTTCAGTGCCACAAAATACACTGTTTGGTCTTTCAGGCATCACAAATGCCAAGTTACTCTCCAGCTCCTTGGCTAAAATACTGTTGCTTCAATAAACCACATGAATTTAATATCTTTTATAATTATGCATCTGCCAGAAATCAAGTACATCTTACCAGTACCCAAAGAAACCAAGATAATATTTCTCTAGTGCTTGCCTTTGGAGGAGTTGCTTCTACATGGAGTCTGCCTGGTTCAAAAATGGTTTAAGAGCACAAGCCAAGCCAGCACTGGGCATAAATAAAGTAAGTAAATAAATAAATAAATCCATCCATCCATCCATCCCGACACCTAAGAGGATGTGTCACTTGGATGTGGAGAGAGGGCCAGGAGTGACAATGATAGTATAATGCCTTAGATTTTTAGAGCACTTTACGGTTTACAGAGCTATTTCATGTACCAGGTCTTTGATCTTCGCACAATTCCTTGAGGTACATGGAACAGGAGGTCACTGTGTGGAAAGATTAGGAAACCGAGGCTCAGAGTTATAATGCCTTGCCTCAGTACCAAAGATTAAACTCAAAATTCCAATTTCTTCCATCGTTAAACCTACTGTTTTTTTCTACCAACTTGTGCAGTAAACTTTTGATTTGGGGAAGTGATTGCTTTAGAATTTGTTTTAAATTGCATATTCACAGTCTGTCATAGTGAATCTGGATTCCAAAATGATAAATCTCTTCTTAGTAGCATTAATATTCAGTAATTTTCTTAAGACTATTTAAATAGAATGGACTCTTATGGCAATATCATTGATGTGTGAGCTGTAAAAATTAAAATTTTTTTAAGAATTCAGGATTTTTTTTTCCCAGTGTGGGTAATGTAGCCTAGAGCATGATGGAAACACATGAAACTAATTTGTCTGATTAGAAAGAAAAATTTATATAAATCATAAAATTAGGAAGGCAGTTTGTAATGAAAGGCATTAAATAGAGAATGTAAATGTTATTTCTGTGGTTTATTTAGTATTACATTTTAATGTAAATAATGTATCTGAAAGAAACTGTGAAATTGATTAATAAATTCACTCTCCGCCAGTGTTAGGCTATGTGAGATGGAGTCAGCCAGGGCTTTCCTGTCTGTGGAGAAGCATTCTCGTGCTCACAGGGGCATGGAAGGGCTACCAATATGAGAACAACAGGTGCATGCAATTTATGTGCAAGAGTAGTTTAAGTATCTTTAATCAGTCTGTTTTAAGTCAAACCATATGATGTTCAGACATAGACATTTTTCCTTTCAGTATCAAGCACTTTTCCCTTTTCTCAGTGCTGCGTATTAGTAGTACCCAGCTGTGAAACTAGGCTTGCCTTTTGTTACTTAAAAGCAGATAAAATGTTTACAACAGTTACAATTGATTGCATGGTGGTTAGTTTCACATTTCTCACTCCTGTCAAGGTGATGGTGGGTCTCTGAAGAATAAATCAGGTTGCCTGACTTGTTTTCTACTCAGTTCAGCTATAAATAGGTTAGTTGTTGCATCAAATATTGCAGGGTGACCACTCTGTTAGACTTGACGACTCTTTTTTACTGATAGAAAGTATTCCTTTATCTCTGTAACTTGGCACAAAATTTGTGAATTGTAAACAAGTACTTTAGAGAGATTTGTGTGTAGAGTTTATTACACTTTATTGCCATTTTATGAAAGATAGGGTAGCTTTAGTGAAGCAGAGCCGTATCTGAAACATATTGCACAATAAGTTTGTTTTAGTGTTTTCCTAATTTCCATTAACATAAAATTAAGAGATTAAAAACCAAAATCTCTAGGACAACTCGGAGTAGATTGTTTTTTCTTATTCCATTCAGAATGTTAGACTTTGGGAGTGCTAACTGACCTTTGTTGGTGTATGTTTGTTCTCACAGTTCATGTTGCACATGTAATTTGTTAAAGGGCCTCTTGGTAATTAAGATAGTATATTCATTTCATAGCACCTGGTTGTTAGGTGATTACCTGTGGGAATTACCTAAACAGAGGAGAAAAGTACCTGCCATGTTTTTGCACTTGATGGATGGTCCAATGTGGCTTAAGCCGTGGAGAATCCTCTGTGCTTCGGGGTGCAGATCAGCTCCCTCTGCTCCCCTCCTCGCTTTCTTTATCTGTCGGAGTGCAGTCTTCCCACGATAGGAGGGCCTGTGAGGGTTGGGTGTTTAATGCTATGTGAATGTGGTGAATGTTGGGTCTTACTTGTTTAATGTTGAGTCACAACCAGTTTATAAGTTGTACTTGAAACAAATGTTCTTCAGTTTTAGAAATGTTTTCTTTCGTGTAAAATTATTTCAATTTTATTCTTTTTCCTATTGCTTTACCTGTTTTCACTTTGGATTGAAATTCAATAGAAAATGGCCAGCAAAAGCAGGTGACAAATTGATTTATGAGATGCTGGTCGGGTTCCCCCCTGAAATGTGAACAATGAAATGTGAACTTCATCTTTAAATGTATTTACACAGGTTGTCACTGACGAATGCACATTGGTAAAATAACTAGAGGAATGTTTTTATCCTGCTACCTATAGTTGAAACGTGTCATGAAAGCTGTAGTTTTTCAGCGTGCACTGAAAATAGAAGGGTCCACTCTTACAGTGATAGGAAGTGACAGCATGCCCGTCTTGCACAGCATTATCAGCTTATTAATAAAAACATAATAGTCCTACAACTATTATGGAATTTTAGGTGTTATTTGGAATATTTGCAGTGTTAGATTCATTCTTTGCTGAATTAGCTTTGTACTGTGAGGATTACAAGTAAGAGGAAAAGATCGTGGCCATTGAAAAATAAATTTTTACTTTAATACTGAAAACCACATTGTAAAATTTAAAACATATTCAAAGGTTCAGAACCGGACAATGAAATGCAACTCTTTTGGGAGGCAGATAAATTTGAGAGAGGATTACAAAGGGAAATGCCCCTGAGTTTAAAACACTAAACCAGGACTCCTACAAGTATTAGTAGTTGAGGCATGTGTGTATTCATCTTTACTGTGTATTCCCTGAGAAGACAGCTAATGTTCTGGATAGTAGAAGGCGTCCAATTCACTTTCTGTTTTTAAAATACATGTCAGTACTTAAGTAGGGTAGACAGCAGCGCTAATCATATTAAGCACAGTGTCTGAACTCACAGTGAATGCATAATTAATGTATTGTTTTAGGGAACCTAATATATTAGTCAAGGGCAAGAGCTTCATGCATAGCTTGTTCTATGGGTGAGGAGAACTATTCCACGGTGCCGTTTGTACGACCACGGCTAACTCTGCTCGCTAAATCTATTTTGTTACACCTCTAATACGAGCCAAAGCCATCAGACAACCTCCATTAAAGTGTTTGCCACAGAGAACTCTCTCTGGGATAGTAAATGCTAATTCAGTGTCAATTAGAAAAATGCCTCTAACAAAACACTGCGATTAATAAGGGGTACTTGTGTTGATTCATTGCTGGGATTTTTTTTTTTCTAACTCCTTATAAGGATGCATCTTTCATTACTTTCTATTTATTATTTTAAATATGTTTAGCTTCAAGGCACTTTACCATTTCATCTTTATTTTAAAATGTACCCAAATGTTTACTTCTCCATCAATATCCATTTAAACTTAAGCCATTTGGGTCTCACAAATTTAAATTCCTTTAGTCAATCTGTTGAATAAAAGGTTCAGTATAAACTCTTGAATTACTGCATTCAAACACTTTTAAAAGTTTCTGATTTCTATAATCCTCTTCTTAGTTTTAAAGATGTATAATGTATATTTTAAAAATAAATTCAGTTTTAATAAACATCCTGTTACCACAGCTAATTAACAACCGAAACTAAAACTTTGCTTTTCGCAGTGTTCAGACTTTGTATAGTAGATGTGTTCACATTTTAGTATGGTGTTCTGTACTTTTATGCGTATACATTTTTTGAGCAGCTTAATTGAACTGTGTGTGTTTAACGGTGACAGTGATCACGGTGTGTCTTTATTATTTTGATGGAAATTATCTTTTGTTAAGCTCACTGATATGAGAGTGTTGGGCAAGTACATGTGGGGTTGTCTGCTAGGTGGGGGGATGCAATGGAGTATAGTGTGATGGAGAGAACTTGGTTATGTTCCTTTGATAACCTGGTGTTTTATTTAATTCGCTTAGGCTCTTGAGGTATTAATGTATATATTTTTTCTTATTTTAGGTAATGTTTTATGAGTATTTAAAAAATATGGGGAATTATTTACTTTAAATATTAGTGTGAGAATTATTGAAATATGCTAAATCATGTTGATTTGGTCTCTGACTTGTTTTTAACTTTAGGAAAAAAAATAGATTGTTAATAACTCTAATTCATATTTCCTTGAATAATAGGATGATGAGTTTGATGCAAAAGACAGGATGTCCTAGGCTTCGTATTTTAATTTTTGAACTATAGTCCTGAAAGAAAATAGTTAAATTTGACCAAAACTGTGTTATAAATTTTGAATTAGCTTTAGCTTTTTTAAAGAGTTATTTTTAAGGCAGGTTATAGAGAAACTTGTAAAGGCAAGCTGTTTATTATCTTCACTAAATCAGCCTCTCTACAGTAGGTGTATATATTTGTTTAATTTAAGGTTTGAATAATTTATATTTTGAAGAATACTTTTCCTGTATCTATTTTCCTCTTGCTACCACTAAGCAAAGTTATAGCATTGCGACATTCTGATGGAGTCAGCAACAGCTCACTGTAAGCATATTTCAGCTATTTATTATTCTTACCTCAATTTTCTCATGTATTTTTATAGTGGGTGCAGGAAAGGAGGGGGAGGGTATATTCTGATGTAAAGTCTTCTTAATGATTATAAATAAAGATAAGTCATAGTTTAAATTTTCTGTGCCTATAGGACTTTTTAAGATCATGTACAGAAATTCAGGTGCAGTTAATGCATTCTACATATTCATGTAAATCAAAGTTAAGAAATAATATTGTACTAGTGATTTCTGTTAAATAAAAATTATATGTATATTTGAGTATGCTGCATTGAGAATT